>NW_021221403.1:0-1528 GCF_002162155.2 Triticum dicoccoides
TAATCACAACTATTTTTTCTTCTATTTATTTCTGAGTAGTTTTTTATATAGTTTTTTCTTTTCTGCTATATTTATTTTTTTCCTATTTATTCCTGTGTGGTAATAAGTCATTAAAAATAAGCATCTATGCTCATTTTTTTAGTAAAGTTAATCACAACTATTTTTTCTTCTATTTATTTTTGAGTAGTTTTTTATATTTTTTTTCTTTTCTGCTATATTTTTATTTATTTATTTATTTCTGAGTGGTAATAAGTCAATAAAAATAAAAAAGAGGCGCAATGCTTGTTAATTCGCTTCAAGCCTTTCGAAATAGTGTAAACTGCACTGCACATAGCTCCGTGCAGTCTACCCTATTCCTCAAGGCTTGAAGTGAACCAACGTGCAGGTGAGCATTGAGCCTCTTCTTCATCGTCTCTGCACTCAGGGCTTATAAATAGCTGCGAGTGCCTCTCGCTTGGCGAGGTGGGACTAAAAAAACAGCTGCAGAAATAATCAACTAAAAACAGTTGCAGAAAATAAATAAGTAATTAGACGGGTCCATTGGTACCGGTTGGTGGCTCCAACCGGGACCAATGCCCCTCTTTAGTCCCGGTTGGTGGCACCAACCGGGACCAATGCCCCTCTTTAGTCCAGGGTGGTGGCACCAACCGGGACCAAAGGTCTTTGTTTCCCGCCCTTTGGGCTGCTGAAAAGAGGCCTTTGGTCCCGGTTGGTGCCACCAACCGGGACTAAAGGGGGCATTGGTCCCCGTTTGTGTCACGAACGGGGACCAAAGCCTTTGCTATATAAATAGCACTTAGGAAAATTTCAGAACCGCATCCCCACTTCGATCTCTCCTTCTCCTCTCTCGACGCCGCGCGCCATCCCCTGCCGCCACCTCGCCGTTGCCGCCCCGCCCCGACGTCGCCGCCCCGACGCCGTCGCCGCCCCGCGCCGCACCTCGCCGTCGACCTCGCCGTGAGCAACTTTTTATGATTTTTGTTAGATTTTTTTTAGATTTTTGTAGTTCATAGATTTTTTTGTTAGATTAGATATGTAGTAATTTAGATATGTAGTTCATAGTATGTTAATTTAGATTGTGTAATTAATTTGTTCATATTGTGTTAGATTTTTTTTCTGTTAATAGATTTTTTGGTGATATTATTGTTGAATATGCATGTTTGGTGATATTATTGTTAATAGATTTTTTTGGTGATATTTAGATTGTGTAATTAATTTTGTTCATAGAATTTTAATGACTTTTTTGTTCATAGTATTTAGAAAAAGGAAAAAAATAAGAAGAGAAAGTGTTTAATATAATTAGTTAGAAAAATACTAGTTTATTTTTAGTAAGTACTATTTTATTTTATTTATAGTAAGTGCTTCATATATAGTTGAACTAGCTAGTTGATTTAATAAACTAATTTATTTTACCATATATAGAAGTAGTTTGTAGTAAGTGCTACTTTATTTATTTATAGTAAGTGCTACTTTATTTATTTATAGTAAGTGCTACTTTGTTTTTAGTAAGTACTAGTTTATTTATTTA
>NW_021221404.1:0-3270 GCF_002162155.2 Triticum dicoccoides
CCTCTTGTACAACCACAGTTTGTAGGCTGTAGGCGCAATCTTAACTTGCTTTGTACTTTAGGCCATAGTTAAGATTGAGGAAGGGTGTTAGACAGTATATACGTAGCCTCTGTACACATATTGTAACATTGTATTGTACTTCTTGATACCTCTATATAATGAAGTAGCCACACCCCGTTTATGGTGTCGAGCAGTTTCCCAAATCATATGTTTTACAGGATTTTGAGATCCCGTAGTTACCAATTGTTTTCCTAGGATGATACTGTATTGCCGGGTGTGTACTGAATGATTCAGAGCGTACTTTAAAGGTACTGCTCCACTTTTGGGTTGTGCTCGCAGCAAGAAGGGAGCACCACGTACACGTAGTTCACTAGTACATAGTACTCCTGCTGTTCACTAGATAGTTTACTTTGCCTATATGATGGTTTACCCATGTTGAGTGCACCCACCGTTCGTTGTTATCGTCATGTGCAGGAAAAAGCTTTCATGATGGAAAAGGCTTTGCCCAAGGTCTATTTTGTTGGAGACACACAATTTGAGCTTTCAGACAGGGAATCGTAGCTCAATCAAGCTGCAGGTTTGGTGGAATGCCTGCATGACCGTTGATTTTCCACAAGTTGCAAAATGATGAGGTAACTTGATCGTGACACCTCCCTGTTTGTCTTACTTTTTGCACAATTTTCATTGTTCAGTCCATCAGAACTTACCAGTCAAGTGGATAACAACCGGCTGGGAACTAGAAACCCATGGAGTCACATGCATGAGCACAAGAACTGAGATACTGTTACTCCTTGGCTCCTTGCTCCCTGTTTTGTAGCTGTGGTACGTAGCGCTATGTAGAAAATCTAGCAAACCGGTGTACAAAATGTAGTAATTATGAAAGGGTTAATTGGATTTATGCCACTACAACTTTCACTAGTTGGAAAAATGCCATTACAATTCTGCACATTGGAAAAATACCATCACAATTCTTTCATCCTCCTCTATATGCCATTATGTTAAATTCGAGACAAAAATACCCTTGTCTTCCTCCTTTCACTCTTCCCTCGTGTTCTTCTACCAAACTGACATGCCATTAACTCCAGCGAGCATGGGGCCGTGCAAAAAACAACTTTCAACACCAACCATGCATACTGTATGGGGTCGTGTGACTTCATGGACGGCACTGGATGGGTTGTGCAACCACTGCAGCCGTCTCCACGTGCCAGAGCATCAGCTTCTAGGGAAGTCATCACAGGAGTAGCGGGTGCCGTTGCTAGTGCTGGAAGCACCCGGCGTGGTTGTTTGAGCAGCGTAGGAGGACACGTAGGGACGAGCAGCACCGGCCACGGCCCGGCACCGCGTAGCTTTGCTGGGCAGGCGTGCATGGGCGCCGGCGTCAACGGCGGCGACACGAGCACGAGGTCCAACATGTTCGGGCCGCCGGAGAGCAACGACATGTTCCGACCGCTCGACCCGGTGATGCTCTATGCGGACCAGTCGCCGTCTGTGAGGACGTACTACGTCCAGCCGCAGCCTTGGGACATGGTGGAGCTCCATGCCCCGCCACCCTCCAAGAGCCGCACTCCTTAGAGCCAGCCCGCCGTGGCTCAGCTGGTTGACACAGGTGAACGCATGCAGGGTGCTCGACGAAATGTCGAGGCCGCTGCAGACCATGCGGAGCTGCGGAGAGGAGGTCTGCGGCCCTTGTGTGCGTGTGCTCGGGATCCTTGAGCTCTTGGATACGGCAATGTTGAAGAGGCTAGAGCTCCACCTCATGTGTGCGCCGAACTTGGCCGAATCCTGCTTGTTCTGCACGTGCAGACGACGCCGGAGCTCACCGGACAGACGTTGGGCTAGGCCTGTGCGGGCGTAGGCGCATGCGGCGTGCAGCGCGCAATGGGGCGCGACCAGGGAGCATGCGGGCGGGGAAAACAGGATCTCGCTGAGCTCGAACCCATGGCGACCATTGTGTCCGGTGGTGACGACGAGATCAGGGAAGAGGCTAGAGGCGTGGGTTGGGACGTGGAAGAAGGGGCCAGGGGTTACGCTGTTGCCGGTGGCAACGGTGGCAGCGACAGCATGGCGACGGCGAGCTATAGTTCGCTGGACGCTGTTAATGGCATGGTTGTCAGTTTGTTAGAAGAGAAAATATGAAAGGAGGGTGAAAGGAGAAAGACAAGGGTATTGGTGTCTCAAATTTAACATAATGGCATATAGAGGAGAATGAAAGAGTTGTAATGGTATTTTTCCAATGTGCAGAATTGTAATGGCATTTTTTCAACTCGTGAAAGTTGTAGTGGCATATATCCAATCAACCCATTATGAAAATACTTTTTGTATTATCTAAGTTTGAATTTTACTATATTTTTAAAATATTAATATATTTTGTATGTAGCTAGCATTACTGAGGTGTAGAATACTCACGCTTAGTTTAGTGTTATACATATATTGGATTCAAAACAAACACAATCCAAACATCTTGCCTTGTTTGGATGGATACGATTGGAGTGCTGAGCGAGGAACTAGCTTGTACTTTTGATCGGATGGATGGCCTCGGGTGCTTGAGCAGAGAGCTGCCATGGAGCCGTTCGCCCTGTAGTGCTGGACCAGCTTCGCTATTGTGGTGCTCCTGTACCGCGCCTCACCATCGGCCACAATTGGCCATAGCACTCTCGTGGATGTGGCCGCGCCCTGCCGCCGGAGCAGGCCACGGAGACACGAGGCTTGACGCTCTTGGCCACCACGCGGTGGGATCGGAGTAGGCGGTGGTGCCCATCGTTATGTGTGGCTCTAGGCAGGACGGGATGTAGTGGCCGGAGAGCCCCTCCACGCACGCGGCATCCTCCTCCAGGTGCCCACTGCGGAGGCCCAGCCCCTCCGATAGTAGCTTGAGCAGGCTGCGGCCTAGCTTTGCACCAGCCTCATGTACTCCGACGCGATGGTGTTGCATGAGGGCGGGATCTCCTCAGGCGGCAACGGTTCCGGCGCCGTCGCCATGAACAAGGTGTTGTGCCAGTTGGCCACCGGCGATTGGAAAAGTTGCTGTGATACCTCATGCGCCGGCAAGAGTCCCGGCTGTAGTAGGGCGCCTTGGTCTCCGCTGGCTCCTCCTGAAAGCCCCGCAACGCTATGAGCATCTCTGACATGATCGCCTTGGGGATACCGTCGTTCACCACCTGGAAGAAGCCCACTGTCTCCGCGGCCGCCTTCAACGTGGTGACCAGCTCAGCTTACTCAGATGGTGTAAGGGGCAGCAGGATGACACATCAATATTTAGTACTCCCTCTA
>NW_021221405.1:0-1270 GCF_002162155.2 Triticum dicoccoides
GCTCCAAGCAAAACACATATCATGTGGTGAATAAAAATATAGCTCCAAGTAAAGTTACCGATAAAAGTAGACGAAAAAGGGGATGCCTTCCGGGGCATCCCCAAGCCTTGGCTTTTAGGTGTCCTTAGATTATATTGGGGTGCCATGGACGTCCCCAAGCTTAGGCTCTTGCCACTCCTTGTTCCATAATCCATCAAATCTTTCACCCAAAACTTGAAAACTTCACAACACAAAACTTAAAGTAGAAAATCTCGTGAGCTCCGTTAGCGAAAGAAAACAAAACACCACTTCAAGGTACTGTAATGAACTCATTCTTTATTTATGTTGGTTTTCCTACTGTATTCCAACTTCTCTATGTTTTATAAACTATTTTACTAGCCATAGATTCATTAAAATAAGCAAACAACACACTAAAACAGAATCTGTCAAAAACAGAACAGTCTGTAGTAATCTGTAGCTAATGCAAGATCTGGAGCCCCAAAAATTCTAAAATAAATTTCTGGACGTGAGGAATCTATCTATTAATCATCTGCAAAAAGAATTAAGTAAATATCACTGTCCAAATAAAAATGGCAGCAATTCTCGTGAGCGCTAAAGTTTCTGTTTTTTACAGCAAGATTAAAAAGACTTTCCCCAAGTCTTCCCAACGGTTCTACTTGGAAAAAACACTAATTAAACACAAAAAACACAACCAAAACAGAGGCTAGATAAATTATTTATTACTAAACAGGAGCAAAAAGCAAGGAATAAAAATAAAATTGGGTTGCCTCCCAACAAGCGCTATCGTTTAACGCCCCTAGCTAGGCATAAAAGCAAGGATAGATCTAGGTATTGCCATCTTTGGTAGGCAATCCATAAGTGGCTCTCATAACAGATTCATAAGGTAATTTTATTTTCTTTCTAGGAAAGTGTTCCATGACTTTCCTTAACGGAAATTGGAATCTAATATTTCCTTCCTTCATATCAATAATTGCACCAATCGTTCTAAGGAAAGGTCTACCAAGAATAATAGGACATGAAGCATTGCAATCTATGTTAAGAACAATAAAATCTACGGGCACATAGTTCCTATTTGCAACAATAATAACGTAATTAATTCTTCCCATAGGTTTCTTAATAGTGGAATCCGCAAGGTGCAAGTTTAAAGAGCAATCATCAAAATCACGAAAACCTAACAAATCACACAAAGTCTTTGGAATCGTGGAAACACTAGCACCCAAATCACACAAAGCATAGCATTCATGATCTTTAATTTTAATTTTAATAGTTG
>NW_021221406.1:0-2263 GCF_002162155.2 Triticum dicoccoides
AAAAAAAAAAAAAATACGGATCGCCGACCACGTAATTACACTTACACATAAGCTATACATAGGATTTATCGATTTTATCGGTCGACCATTTATCGGGAAGTTTTTTTAAAAAAAATCTTAGGTTTTCCGAACCAATATAATGTAAAATATGCTATAACAAACTGATGAAAAAATAATTGTGCTCTAAGCCTTAAAAATATATATTATACAATAAACAATATGCACACGCGCGCGCACACACAAGCACATACATGACCATCTACCATCACGTTGTGGTCCACCAAGAAGAACATCGCAAGACAAACAGTGAGAAATAAATAGTGTGAAATTATCATAGTCCAGCTCTAGCAATACATATTACATAGTAAGGTCCACACAAATGACAAACAGTGAGAAACAAACATAGTCCAACAATACATAGTAAGGTCAACAAACACACAAATAACTATAGGTTTAATGTAAGGCATGATATGGTATATTTGTACTAACATCAATTTTTGTGTGGATGAGGCCAATTTTTGTAAATTTTTATAAAAAAAAAAGTAATAGTAGCATGGCAATTAAAAGACGAAATATTTTGTATTCTCTGTAGTAGCATGGCAACTTATATCTATACCAGGTAATAGTTCTACTATGAAGAATGTAAGGACAATAAAAATGTTGCCCACACATTGCGCGCGCTACTAATAAAAAAGATAAAAAATAGCGACGATGATCCACGCCAAGCAGCACACTAACCATCCCTCTTATTTTTTGGGGACACACTAACCATCCCTTAACACCACCAGAACTGTGAGATTGGTTTTGCAAGAGCAACGCCTCCGTGAATGACACGCTATGTCTGCATGGTTGGTCTGCCCAGCTTCTGCCTCGACAGCCTGCACAACACACGTACAGAACACAAGTGCAGTAACTTTTTTTCTACCGTAAGTGCTATGCAGAATCAGCGGAGGAGGAACCATGTGAGCTTGCTTTCGCCAGTTTTGCAGGCCGGCAGGGCATCATTATTAATTTGGCCTGTGCACCAAAGCTAGCAAGCGATTGAGAGTTAAGTCATTCGGTCGCTAACCTTATGCTGGGACTAGATCAAGATTACATGCATTGTTCTTTTAATTGGAAAGGGTACACAAGGAACCTCCTAACAACATAAAATTCGAAGTGCATGTGGTGTGAGGACCGGGAAACTTCATGTGGTATGTCTCATTGCTACTGGTCTTGCATCGCGACCCATGCAGCATGTGGTACAACAACGCTGACGCGCCATGTCTAATCACATCGTCTCACCCTGTACGATTCAAGCTGCTGCTGCCGGCACAAGTGGAGTGCAGTGCTGCTCTGCTCCATGTGCCCCGGGCCCCGACACCTCCCCGCCGCAGGCCCCGTTGCCGCGGCGGCCCCCGCTGCCGCCACTGCCCCGCCTTTCGGTGTGACCACCCACGCCCGGGCCGGTGTGCTTCGGCCGAGCACGCGCTACTCCTCCGACGAGGATGTGTGCGTCCCCTCGGCGTCGACGCCATCACCCATTCCCGGCTCCGCTCGCGCTGCCCTTCAGGATCCTATTGGCTCGCAGCGATGCAGGAGGAGTTCGACGCCCTGCAGCGCAACCGCACGTGGCAGCTTGTTCCGCGACCCTCTCGTGCCAACTTCATCACTGGCAAGTGGGTGTTTCGCCACAAGACCTGCCCGGGCGGTTCTCTCGAGCGCTACAAGGCTCGGTGGGTGGTCTATGGATTTTGGCAGCGCGGGGGGCGTGGACTTCACCGACACCTTCGCCCCGGTTATTAAACCGGGCACGATCCGCGCCGTGCTCCAGTTGGTGTTCTCGCGAGCCTGGCCGGTACATCAGTTGGATGTCTCCAACGCCTTCTTGCACAGACATCTTGCCAAGCAGGTGTTCTGTGACCAGCCCACTGGCTTTGTCGACGCCGAGCATCTGGACATCATGTGCTTGCTCTCCCGTTCGCTCTACGGGTTGAAGCAGGCGCCTTGGGCCTGGTACCAGCGTATTGCAGCCTTCCAGCAGTCTCTGCGGTTTCGGTCCACTCGCTCCGATGTCTCACTCTTTGTGTATCATCACGGAGCTGACGCTGCATATCTGCTGCTCTATGTCAACGACATCATCCTCACGGCATCTGCCCCCGCGCTCCTTCAGCGGCTGACAGGTCGGCTTCATAATGAGTTCTCCCTAAAGAACTTGGGGCCTCTGCACTACTTCCTCGGCATCAAGGTGGTCCGACGGGCTGACGGTTTCTTTCTGCATCAG
>NW_021221407.1:0-5108 GCF_002162155.2 Triticum dicoccoides
TCAACAATATGTTAACAACATATACTCATCAGAAATGCTATAGTGCTCCCACTCACTTCTTTGGAATACAAGTTTCTCATAAACTTTGTATAAACCCAAAATCTTTGATCACTTCATCAAAGCGTACATTCCAACTCCGAGATGCTTACTCCAGTCCTTAGAAGGATTGCTGGAGCTTTGCATACTTGTTAGCATTTTTCAGGATTGACAAAACCTTCCGGTTGTATCACATACAACCTTTTCTCAAGAATAACGTCGAGGAAACAATGTTTTGACATCCTATTTGCAAGATTTCATAAATCATGCAGTAATTGCTAATATAATTCCAATAGACTCTTAGCATCTCTACGAATGAAAAAGTCTCATTGCAGTCAAATCCTTGAACTTGTCAGGAAACATCTTAACGACAACTCGAGCTTTCTTCATGGTGATACTTACCATCATTGTATGTCTTCCTTTTAAAATCCATCTGTACTCAACAGCCTTACGACCATCGAGTAGTTCTGCCAAAGTCTACACTTTGTTTTCACACATGGATCCTCTCTCGGATTTTATGGCCTCGGGCCATTCATCGGAATCCGGGCCCCCCATCGCTTCTTCATAGCTTAGGTTCATTGTTGTCTAGCAACATGACCTCCAAGACAGGATTACGTACCACTCTGAAGTAGTATGTATCCTTGTCAACCTACGAGTTTTGGTAGTGACTTGAGCCGAAGTTTCATGATCAATATCATCAACTTCCACTTCAATTGGTGTAGGCGCCACAGGAACAACTTCCTGTGCCCTGCTACACACTAGTTGAAGTGACGGTTCAATAACCTCATCAAGTCTGCACCATCCTCCCACTCAATTCTTTTGAGAGAAACTTTTCCTCGAGGAAGGACCCGTTTCTAGAAACAATCACTTTTGCTTCCGGATATGAAATAGGAGGTATACCCAACTGTTTTGGGGTGTCCTAAGAAGATTTATTTATCCGCTTTGGGTTCGAGCTTATCTGGCTGAAACCTTTTCGCATAAGCATCGCAACCCCAAACTTTTAAGAAACGACAGCTTAGGTTTCTCCAAACCATAGTTCATACGGTGTCGTCTCAACGCAATTACGTGGTGCCCTATTTAAAGTGAATGCGGTTGTCTCTAATGCGTAACCCATGAACGATAGTAGTAATTCAATAAGAGACATCATGGTATCCCCATATCTAATAGGGTGCATCAATGATGTTCGGACACATCATCACACTATGGTGTTCCAGGCGGTATTAGTTGTGAAACAATTTCCACAATGTCTTAATTGTGTACCAAACACGTAACTCAGATATTCATCTCTATGATCATATCATAGACATTTTATCCTCTTGTCACGACGATCTTCAACTTCACTCTGAAATTACTTGAACCTTTGAATAATTCAGATTTGTGTTTCATCAAGTAAATATACTCAACATCTACTCAAATCATCTGTGAGGTAAGAACATAACGATATCCACTACATGCCTCAGCACTCATTGGACTGCACACATCAAAATGTGTTACTTCCAACAAGTTGCTTTCTTGTTCCATCTTACTGAAAACGAGGCTTTTCAGTCATCTTGCCCATGTGGTATGATTTGCATGTCTCAAGTGATTCAAAATCAAGTGAGTCCAAATGATCCATCTGCATGGAGTTTCTTCATGCGTTTTATACCAATATGACTTACATGGCAGTGCCACAAGTAAGTGGTACTATCATTACTATCTTATATCTTTTGGCATGAACATGTGTATCACTATGATCGAGATTCAATAAACCATTCATTTTAGGTGCAAGACCATTGACGGTATTATTCAAATAAACAGAGTAACCATTATTCTCCTTAAATGAATAACCGTATTGCGATAGACATAATCCAATCATGTCTATGCTCAACGCAAACACCAAATAACAATTATTTAGGTTTAACACCGATCCCGATGGTAGAGGGAGCGTGCGATGTTTGATCACATCAACCTTGGAAATACTTCCAACACATATCATCACCTCGCCTTTAGCTAGTCTCCATTTATTCCGTAGCCTTTTATTTCGAGTTACTAACACTTAGCAACCGAACCAGTATCTATTACCATGGTGCTACTAGGAGTACTAGTAGAGTACACATTAATATAATGTATATCCAATATACTTCTATCGACCTTGCCTGCCTTCTTATCTACCAAGTATCTAGGGTAATTCCGCTCCAGTGACCGTTCCCCTTATTACAGAAGCACTTAGTCTCGGTTTTGGGTTCAACCCTGGGTTTTTCACTAGAGCAGCAACTGTCTTGCCGTTTCATGAAGTATCCCTTCTCGCCCTTGCCCTTCTTGAAACTAGTGGTTTCACTAACCATCAACAATTGATGCTCCTTCTTGATTTCTACTTTCGCGGCGTCAAACATCGCGAATATTTCAAGGATCATCATATCTATCCTTGATATGTTATGGTTCATCATGAAGCTCTAGCAGCTTGGTGGCAATGACTTTGGAGAAACATCACTATCTCATCTGGAAGATCAACTCCCACTTGATTCAAGTGATTGTTGTGCTCAGACAATCTGAGCACAAGCTCAACGATTGAGCTTTTCTCCCTTAATTTGCAGGCTAAGAAAATCGTCGAAGGTCTTATACCTCTTGACGTGGGCACGAGCCTGAAATCCCAATTTCAGCCCTCGAAACATCTCATATGTTCCGCGATGTTTCGAAATCCTCTTTGGTACCTCAACTCTAAACCGTTTAACCGAACTATCACATAGTTATCAAAACGTGTATCTCAGATGTTCGCAACATCCACAAACGATGTTCGAGGTTCAGCACACTGAACGGTGCATTAAGGACATAAGCCTTCTACGAAGCAACGAGGACAATCCTCAGTTTACGGACCCAGTCCGCATAATTGCTACTATCAACTTTCAACTAAATTTTCTCTAGGAACATATCTAAAACAGTAGAACTAAAGCGCGAGCTACGACATAATTTGCAAAAACCTTTTGACTATGTTCAGGATAATTAAGTTCATCTTATGAACTCCCACTTAGATAGACATCCCTCTAGTCATTTAAGTGATTACATGATCCGAGTCAACTAGGTCGTGTCCGATCATCACGTGAGATGGACTAGTCATCATCGGTGAACATCTTCATATTGATCGTATCTACCATACGACTCATGCTCGACCTTTCGGTCTCTTGTGTTCCGAGGCCATGCCTGTACATACTAGGCTCGTCAAGTCAACCTAAGTGTATTGCGTGTGTAAATCTGGCTTACACCCATTGTATGTGAACGTTAGAATCTATCACACCTGATCATCACGTGGTGCGTCGAAACAACGAACTTTCGCAACGGTGCATAGTTAGGGGGAACACTTTCTTGAAATTTTAATGAGGGATCATCTTATTTAAGCTACCGTCGTTCTAAGCAAATAAGATGTAAAACATGATAAACATCACATGCAATCAAAAAGTGACATGATATGGCCAATATCATTTTGCTCCTTTTGATCTCCATCTTCGGGGCTCCATGATCATCATCGTCACCAGCATGACACCATGATCTCCATCATCATGATCTCCATCATCGTGTCTCCATGAAGTGGTCTCGCCAACTATTACTTCTACTACTATGGCTAACGATTTAGCAATAAATTAAAGTAATTACATGGCGTTGTTCAATGACACACATGTCATACAATAAATTATGACAACTCCTATGGCTCCTGCTGGTTATCATACTCATCGACATGCAATTCGTGATTCCTATTACAAGAATATGATCAATCTCATACATCACATATCATTCATCACATTCTTTTGGCCATATCACATCACATAGCATACCCTGCAAAAACAAGTTAGACGTCCTCTAATTGTTGTTTGCATGTTTTACGTGGCTGCTATGGGTTTCTAGCAGAACGTTTCTTACCTACGCAAAACCACAATGTGATATGTCAATTGCTATTTACCCTTCATAAGGACCCTTTTCATCGAATCCGATCCGACTAAAGTGGGAGAGACTGGCTCCCGCTAGCCACCTTATGCAACAAGTGCATGTCATCGGTGGAACCTGTCTCACATAAGAGTACGTGTAAGCTCGGTCCGGGCCGCTTCATCCCACGATGCCGCCGAATCAAGATAAGACTAGTAACGGTAAGCATATTGAACAAAATCAACGCCCACAACTACTTTGTGTTCTACTCGTGCATAGAATCTACGCAATAAACCTGGCTCTGATACCACTATTGGGGAACGTAGTAGAAATTCAAAATTTTCCTACGAGTCACCAAGATCTATCTATGGAGAGACTAGCAACGAGAGAGAGGCGAGTGCATCTACATACCCTTGTATATCGCTAAGCGGAAGCGTTCAAGTGAACGGGGTTGAAGGAGTCGTACTCGTCGTGATCCAAATCACCGGAGATCCTAGTGCCGAATGGACGGCACCTCCGCGTTCAACACACGTGCAGTCCGGTGACGTCTCCCATGCCTTGATCCAGCAAGGAGAGAGGGAGAGGTTGGGGAAGAATCCGTCCAGCAGCAGCACAACAACATGGTGGTGATGGAGGAGCATGGTAATCCAGCAGGGCTTCGCCAAGCACCGCGAGAGACGAGGAGAAAGAGAGGTAGGGCTGCGCCAGGGAGAGGTGGAAACTCTTGTGTTTGCAACCCCAAAGACCTCAACTATATATAGGGAAGAGGGAGGGGGCTGCGCCCCCTCTAGGGTTCCCACCCCAAGGGGTGCGGCATCCCCAAAACCCATCTAGGGTGGCAGCCAAGGGGGGGAGAGGGGGAAACTTGCCCCCCAAGTAAGGTGGAGACGCCCCCTCCCCAAACCCTAGGCGCCTTGGGCCCTGGTGGGGGGCGCACCAGCCCACCTGGGGCTGGTACCCTCCTACACTTGGCCCATGCTGCCCTCTGGGCCGGTGGCCCCACTTGGTGGACCCCCGGGACCCTCCCGGTGGTCCCGGTACGTTACCGATAGCACCCGAAACTTTTCCGGTGACCAAAACAGGACTTCCCATATATAAATCTTTACCTCTGGACCATTCCGGAACTCCTCGTGATGTCCCGGATCTTATCCGGGACTCCGAACAACATTCGGTAACCA
>NW_021221408.1:0-1965 GCF_002162155.2 Triticum dicoccoides
GAGTAAACCACCCCTCGAGGCGACGACTGGCATGCGCGCGCGGGTATGGGCTCCAGGTCTGGCTCGTAAGGCATCGGCCGTTGGCGAGAGTGGAGGGATGGTGCGTTGGTTCGTTAGCTAGCCCGCATGGCCGAATCTCCTCTGTACGCGCATGCACCATAGTTAGCAGGTTAGTTGGTTAGTGCATGCATCATGGATATGGACGCCGTGCACGTAGCTGGCTTAGTGAGTTTGTTAGCTAGACTAGTGCGTGCGTGCGTGGAGTTAGTGGCCGGTGTGGTTGCCGGATGCTGTGTGTGCAGCCGGGTATAAAAGGCCCCCTGATGTATTGATCGAGGGGTGAGCTAGCGATGTAGCCATTGAAAAGATAAAGAAGATTAGGGCATGTGTGCGCCCGTGACGGCGTTCGTGTGCCGGCCCAGAATTTCTTGTGTCTTGTGTCTTCTTCTACCTCTAGCCGAGAGTGAGAGAGGGTTGTGGTTCCAACATTTGGTATCAGAGCACGGACTCGAGCACCACGGCAATATACGCCTCCTCCCAACCACTAGTAGAAAAACACCTAATAGTCCCGGTTCATAAGGGCCTTTAGTCCCGGTTCATGAACCGGGACTAATGGGCGACCCATTAGTCCCGGTTCAAACATGAACCGGGACCAATGTGCCACCACGTGGCCTGTGCCCCGAGCCCAGTCAGGGTGCCTTTGGTCCCTGTTGGTGGCTCCAACTGGGACCAAAAGGCATCCACGCGTCAGCATTCCAGTGGCTGGGGTTTTTGTTTTTTTTGAAAGGAGGGGAGGTTGGGGGTTTTGGGGGGTTAATTTAGGTGTTTCATATATTGTGTTAGCTAGCTAATTAATAGAGAGAAGTGTCCTCTCTTATGTCCGTGCTTGGTCGACGCTACGTGCTATATATACATAAGTGATCGAGAGAACCATTCAGTACAGAAGTTTGTCATGCAAACCGAGAGAAGTGATCGATCGACCTCTCCTTCTCCGAGAGATTGGTCGAACAACAAGTTTTCGTATCATGTATCCGGCGCTACTGGCTACATACATGTATAATATGTATAAGATCACTTAATTACAAACCCCTAGCATTTGAAATCAATTTCCACATGGTATTCTCCGGCTTTACTGATGACGTGGTCAAGAAAGAATCCCGCCAATTCCTCTTAAATTGCTTTCATGCGATCTGGTTCTAGGAGTTCATCCCGCATCTGCCACGTCTAATTTGAAGAAGGGGGTTAATTAATACATATATATGAATGAAACTCAACAGAAATGATGGTGTAATAAAATGAAATTGTGAATATTATTGCTTACGCACTTCATATTGTCTTCTAGAGTAGCCCCGCTTGTTTTTCAAAGTCGCGGTGTGGATGAACTCACACACGTAGTATCCACAGAAATCATTCCCTTCCTCCTGCCACAAGCACTTTACAAGAAATAGAGGTCAATCAAACTGATAATGAAGCATTATAAATGGCATTGATGAAAGTATAGCTATAGAATCAACGGGAGATGCGCGCAACTAGCTAGCCAGTAGTACTTACTTTCGGGTATTTATATGTCAGCTCCTTCGGCAGTCCCGGAGCTTCTGCAGTGAACTGTTTCCAAACCCTGCAAGACAAAGAAAATAATTATTATTACTTGAGATATCAGGAAATAAACAAAAAGTTGCCGATATGGTGCGATAATGATCGATTGAACTTACTTGCTGAGCATTTCAGTGATGTCCGCATAGGATTTGGGATCTTTCCGTCTCGAGTCTAAGACGGTTACTAGTCCATGCTCAAGCTTAATCTCCAGAAGAATATAGTGGTACCTGCGCACGCATGCATAACTCATCAATTACATTACTATAAGCTCGCTTGAGTAATAAGGGAAACCGAATATGCACACGACAGTAACACTCACGGGCCGTTGTAAGGAAAGAGTATGGTATCTTTGTTTTGATTTTTGATCAA
>NW_021221409.1:0-1161 GCF_002162155.2 Triticum dicoccoides
TGTACGTGTGCTAAGAACTCAGAGGTGCCGGAGTAACGGTGCTTGGATCGGTCGGATCGGGAAGACGTACGACTACTTCCTCTACGTTGTGTCAATGCTTCCGCTTCGGTCTACGAGGGTACGTAGACAACACTCTCCCCTCTCGTTGCTATGCATCACCATGATCTTGCGTGTGCGTAGGAATTTTTTTGAAATTACTACGAAACCCGACAGAAGGGGCCTCGGCGCGCTCCCGACCAGCGCCCACCATCCTTCAACACCTGCAATGACAAAGAATAAATGAAATTAGTACAACATTAAAAAAAGTACTGACATGAATAATAATATGTATATCACTTAAGTGTATCATCATCAAGTACAACATAAAAAAATTGAATACCTGACACTACTAATAATCTCGATCAGTGTCATCAATAAATGCATAATCATCATCATCACTATAATCAATGATGGGCTCATAGGGTTCATTGGCATCAACATGTGCAAGGCCACCTTGACGTAATCGGTCAAGCATTGACAGGTCATCCGCAGCAGTAACCTCTTCTTGTTCCTCCTCTGGGGTGATGTAGGATTCATTGTCGCTGTCTACTTCAATGTTTTGGGATGAAGTATAGCGGTTCTTGAAACGCTTTTTGGAAAGATGTGTCTCTTGGAAGAATTCTCCTTCATATGTGTCTGGGTTAGTGTGAGGTTCATAATCCTCTTCCTTTGGGGGAGAAAGTCTAGCACGTGGCGGCACTTCATAAATGACATCCCAACCTTTCAGATTTGGATTAGTTTGGCAGGCCCACGGTAGATAGAATACTTGGGTCGCCTGTTGAGCCGTAATATAGACATCAGGAACATCTAAATGGGTGCTTTGGTTGATTTCAACTAGCCCTATATGTTCATGAGTCCTTCTAGTCTCCTTCGGCTGAAACCAATAACATTTGAAGACTACGACATTCGGTGGGTTTTCACCATAGAACAGAAGTTCATAAATTGCTTCAACTCTCCCATAATACTCGGTACCTCCTTCGCCGATAGAAGATACACAACAATTTGTAGACTTTCGGTCGGCCATAGATAGCTCTTTGCCATAGGTACGAAAGCGATACCCGTTGATGTCGTACTTGTCAAATGAACGGACCTTATAGTCAAAACCATTAGCGACTTGTCTCA
>NW_021221410.1:0-813 GCF_002162155.2 Triticum dicoccoides
TTTTACATTTTATCCTTTGGAAAGCACAGTATGTTAGAAAGATCCTGGTATATATGGCTAATTGGATGTGAGTTTTTATGAACTATTACTGTTGACATTACCCTTGAGGTAAAATGTTGGGAGGCAAAACTATAAGCCCCTATCTTTCTCTGTGTCCGATTAAAACTCCATACCCATAAGTATTACGTGAGTGTCAGCAATTGTGAAAAGATTATATGATAGTTGAGTATGTGGACTTGCTGAAAAGCTCTTATACATTGACTCTTTCCTATGTTATGATAAATTGCAATTGCTTCAATGACTGAGATTATAGTTTGTTAGTTTTCAATGAAGTTTACAATTCATACTTGATATTGTGATTGAATTATTACTCTAGCATTAGAGATTATATGACAAAGAATTATATGAGTTGCTGTTCTAAGAATGATCATGATGCCCTCATGTCCGTATTTTATTTTTATCGACACCTCTATCTCTCAACATGTGGATATATTTTTCGATTTCGGCTTTTCGCTTGAGGACAAGCGAGGTCTAAGCTTGGGGGAGTTGATACGTCCATTTTGCATCATGCTTTTGTATCAATATTTATTGCATTATGGGCTATTATTACACATTATGTCACAATACTTATGCATATTCTCTCTTATTTTACAAGGTTTACATAAAGAGGGAGAATGCCGGCAGCTGGGATTCTGGCTGGAAAAGGAGCAAATATTAGAGACCTATTCCGCACAGCTCCAAAAGTCCTGAAACTTCACGGATGATGTTTTCCAAATATATAAAAACAGTGAGCGCAAGAACTTCACCAGGGGG
>NW_021221411.1:0-3865 GCF_002162155.2 Triticum dicoccoides
CATGAAAGCTCTAGTCAGGTTAACAAAATCACAAAAAATTATAGAATTGGTAGCAATTATGAGAAAGAACTTTCATGGGTTGAACCAGTACCACCGGCGCCCCTGCACCCTCGCACAAACTCCTTCTACTCCCTAATAAAACCGTAAAAGAAAAAAAATACTAATGTTAGAACATGATGCCGAATTTTGCAAAGAATGTAAAAAGACAGCAATACATGGCTCTCTTATGCTAGCAATGAATGAGATACCCCAGATTGCGAATCTTTTTTCAGCAGGTGGATGAGTCTATTAAATGTTCTACAAGAGTTGGATATCTGTTAGATGATTTCTCCGTAAGCTTCATCTTGTCTTTGTTTACTAAAAACAGGTGACCCGTTTTCAATATGTCTTTCAGAAGAATTAAAAGTAGTTGGTCTATAGTTAGCATGACTGATGGAATAAGCGTCAATACCATACTGCACTGGCAATTTCACTATGGAAAAATTCAGGGCAAGAACTTAACAATTACATTTACAGATTTATGGATTGTACTTAATTCCCTTTTTCTTTCTGAGGGCCCGGCCCTAAATCAGTGCAAGCAGATGCATAGTCCTGAATCAAACTGTAAATTATGTTGATGTTCATTGATCAAACCTTACCATCAGTCCCGCAATTGCAATCCACGTACAGTACAGATCCTACGCTGCACACAATTTCCTACACAACCACAAAATGCAGTCCAAAAATATGGTCAAACCAGACCAAGGATTCTCACCAAGACGCAAACAGGCTTGATTCAGACCGCATCGGTTCATGCATCAACGAGTTGCTGCTCCATCTCCTATAGACATCACATTATGAGATGCTCAGGAGTAGTTAGTGAGAGTTTGGGGTATCACGTCACTCGTGTGCTCCACCTACTTGCTCCTTAGAAAAAATATTGTACACACAGATTGGAAGAACCAGATCAATTTTGGTACTGATTTGTCCACGTTCAAAGGACTTCTGCCACCGGATCCTAACTTTCTTGCTTCGCACATAAGGCTGCACTACAGAATCTGCAAAGTAACGGAATCAGTTGGGCACTTAATTATGTTAATTAATCCGCAAGATGGATGGATGCAGTTGTTCACGTACCTAATCATGGTGGCCAGCGGCTTCCGCGGAGCTGCTCTACCTGACGTACAACGGTGACAAATAGATGACATGAATTTAATTTGCGTTTTGAGATGCCATGCGACGTTAACGGCAGAGGGGTCGTGGCCGTACTTGTCGTCGATGACAAATCGGGGGGCGGGGATGACGGAGCCCAAGAAGTCGCTGAAGAAGTCCACCACCAGGTCATGCCCTACCATGGACCATGCCGCCTGGGAAGCCGGGAACACCAGGTCCTCTTAGGGCATGAGCTATGGAAGCACTGGTATGGTGTGGTCTCAGTATCCACATAGGCGCATAGAAATGAGGCAGCACATGCAGTTAATCCCCCCATGCAATCTCTCTCTCTTCATCTGCTCCACTTTTCCTTGCGGTCCCTGCCTCTCTCTCTCAGCTTTTTCACC
Source organism: Triticum dicoccoides (assembly GCF_002162155.2). Classification (NCBI taxonomy): domain Eukaryota; kingdom Viridiplantae; phylum Streptophyta; class Magnoliopsida; order Poales; family Poaceae; genus Triticum; species Triticum dicoccoides. Next base: position 1,539 of record NW_021221411.1, read on the forward strand.
CAAGCAACCGGCTCCTCTGCAAGATCCCGTGTTGGTCTGCAGGCAACCATCTTTTTTATCTCTCTTCTCCACATCATCCATTCCTCATATGTGGATAATGGGGCAGTTGTCCATGCTGGAGCGTAATACATGCTCTTACACGCACACCTCGCTAGGTACCCTACGCCACGTCCGCACTTCACAAGTGTTGTTCCAAATCGAATCGCGAGGCAAGATAAGGATGGGAGTGGAAGAAGGCCGGCGTGCAGATTCATCTCCTCCTTGTCGACCTTGACCACTCGTGACAGCAGCGGAGGAAGGCCTTGAGGTTTGGTTAGGTCGAACGGAGGGGCGGCAGCGGGCGGGCGAAGACGGTTGGCGGCGGAGGTGGGAACCCTAGAAAAAATATGGTCGAGCGACAGGAGGACTGGAGAGATCGAGGGATGAGTTGGATGGAGAGAGGAGCCTCGCTCCCTGGTTCGTCCGATCTTTTTTCGTGCGAGGGGGCATGACTACATGGTCGTCGTCCGGGTTTTTTCGCACAGAGGGGGCCTCGCTGCGTGGTCGTCTACGGGATCATCCGTTTTTTCTTCATGATGATGGGATCACCCTTTTTTCGTGAGGGGATAGTTACTTAGGAGGTGGGAGGGGAGACGGAAAAAAAACAGACGAAGGTGGGAGATTGAAACGGAGACTACCAAGTCGTTCATTAGGAGTAGAGATAGAGATGCTTGATTAAAGATTGATCATGATTTATTTATTTTCATATAAAAGTTATCAAATAGTACGGAAAATTGATCTTATTGGCAGATCAAATTGGTTTAAATATGCTTGATTAAAGATTGATCATGATTTATTACTTTCTATATAAAAGTTACCATATATTACCGAAAATTGATCTTATTGGCAAATAAAATCGGATTAAATAGATCATGGGTAAAATCCGGTTTAAATGTGTTGATGGGATAAAAAACGGTGGGAAAGGATTAATCGGAATGAGGCGAGACTACCAACTCGGGCATTAGAAAAATTGATTTAAATAGATCATGGGTAAAATTCGATTTTAATGTGTTGGTGGAATAAAAACGGTGGGGAAGGACAAAGCGGCGTCTCTAGGAGGAAGCACGACTAAGCTGCAGGAGCCTTCCTTACATTTTGGTGCAGGAGAAACTTGTCACTTTAGGAACGTTTACCCATCCAACATTCCAGAGAGTAAGACGGACCAGGTAAACAACAAAGAATGTGTACCTTGTCTGTACGTGTCCCGCGGGCGGAGCACCACCGCTCACTCTGGACGATGGACTAGCCACACGAAATAGAGTGGCACCACCCTATTGGACGAGGAGTTCATGCCAGCCTGGTTCATGGAATTTAGAAAACTATCCTCCAATGCTAGCGTGTGCACGCTGCACATCTTCAGCCCACGGCCATGACCGGCTACGATCCACGGCATTATCCGTGCCTCTCTTCGAGCATCCGAGAAACTCTACATACAGGTTTTTGGATCGGACGGTAATAGCGTCTTGGTGTCGTTCTTCATCGAGAAGGCATTGTCTTGTTTGCTCTCGGTATCCTCGATGCTAGATTTGAAGATGTTGGTCGTCTAGTTGTTGCTTGGGCTGCTTCCTGGGTTGACGAGTTTGGCTTATACCACCCTTATACTCACTTTAACTTCTTCTATCAATAAAATGATACGCAAACTTTATATATTAACTAATCTAGTGGCATCACCCGATTGGATGAAGAGTCCATGCCAGCCTGGTCCCTACAAACTTAAAGGAATTTAGAATCATGTTTAACGCGTGCGAACGTGCACGGTGCACATCCTCCGCGCGCGGCCATGACCCACCGGCGACGGCCCCGTCCACGCGTGTTTGCTACTTCAAAATTGTTGTGGACTCGCTCTGCGGAGAGATTTTTTTTTGAAACTATGATGATTTTTATAGCAAATTCGGAAACTATACACCCTAATGCATAGAAATCAAAAGTATCACCCCTTCGGCCTCTTGTTGGCCGAAAAGAGACTTTTTGGCCTAAGGTTGGCCGAAGAGGGACTTTTCATGAATTTTCTCAAATCACTTGATTGACTATAATTTGAGCTAGGAGTATTTTTTAGATGATTCTTTTTGCTACTGGTTCTTTGTGACTTTGTTTATCTATAGTAATTAATTGGTGAGTTTAAGGATTATTTAAAATTAGGTTTAAAAAACAGTTCTGTTTTAGTGTTTTATAGGTTTCGTGCTATTTTCTTTTAATTTTAATTGCTTTAAATTTTTTTCTTTTTGATTTTGACATATTATTTTAGTTTCTATTAAGTTATCAGTAGCTATTTTATTTGTAGCATTTTT
>NW_021221412.1:0-997 GCF_002162155.2 Triticum dicoccoides
CGGGGTGCCCCGTGGGCAGGATCAGCCGAGAGTGGATGCGCCCAGCGTCCACCAAGACCCACTTGCTCCTGAAGCCCTCAATCCTTTTCCCAGGGTTCGAGATGGCGATGGAGCCGCCGTACACGACGAAGCTCGCGCATGCAGAGACGGGACCACGGGAGGTCCGGAGGGAGAAGTAGTGGCGCAGCAAGGCCACTGAGGGCTTCACCCCTACGTGGGCCTCATAATAGTAGGCGAAGATTGCCAGAAGAAGGACGGAGTTGGGATGGAGGTGTAGAGCTTGAATGTTATAGTGGCGGAGGACAGAGAAGAAGAACTCAGAAAAGGGAGGCACCAGGCCGGCGACAATGGCGCTCACGAAGAGCGGATAGAAGGTGCTCCCTTGGCCTTCAGGGACGGCGGAGCCAGCCATGAACACCTTCGCCCCGTCGATGCCCTGCGCCACCGCCATCTGGCGCACCCGAGCAAGGCTCACCTCCGACACGTTCGGCGAGTCCAAGGCAGACGAGTACCAAGCTCCGACCGGGGCTTGGCGAGGCGCCATGTCTGGCTAGGGAACACGGATGGAGTAGATCTGAAGATTTTGGAGGCGGGGAGGAGAGGCGCAAGAAAGGGGATCTGAGTAGCAACTGGAGAAGGCAAGGGAGGCAAGGGGCAGGTGCCGCTCCCTTACCAACAGGCGCAGAAGCGGAGGCGCCCACGTCCAATCAACCGCCATGCGGCGCCCAAGGCCGCAGGCTGTTAGGGCCCATGACGCTTCACACTTGCCCTTTCGCCACTCTGCTCAGCCAAGTTCGGGCGCGCCGTGGGCCCGGGGGCTACTGTCGGCGTTCTGGGAACGGGGGTCCCCAGACTTGCCTGCCTGTGGCCTGCGGCGTGGCTCGAAAGAAGGCCCAGCACAGCCCATCTTCATCAAACAAGCGCAAGACCCTCGCGAGGGGCCAAGCCTCGCGGGGCAGACGGCAAGGAGCTTCCTCAGGCACGGCCTCATCAGGCT
>NW_021221413.1:0-477 GCF_002162155.2 Triticum dicoccoides
AGAGTTTGACCTTAGTTTGACCAGATTTGACAAAAATTCAAAAAATTGAAATAATTATTTAGTAACACTAATATTCTTGAATAAGTACGTAGTAACATTAATACTTCTTGAATAAGTAGTTTGACTAGATTTAACCAAAATTTAAAAAACTGAAATTTGAGCATATCTTTTTCTCCTTTTGGAATTTGAGGATTCTAAAACATTGCAAACAGGCCATAGGCAGTCAAAATCGGATGCGGATTTTCGTGCTGAATTTTTTGATATATTATACGTTTTTTCCGACATCGTATGCAAAAGTTATAGCCGTTTTACATTTTCCCTACACTTTTTGCAAAACATGTCCAAATTTAAGTTTTTTAATTTTCCTAACTAGTAGATGTAGTAATATAACTATATCTCGAAGAATTTTATTTTTTGAATTTTTTATCATTTTCTTTTTTATTTTTCAAAACTGAAATGGCGATATACGGGGGGGGG
>NW_021221414.1:0-2061 GCF_002162155.2 Triticum dicoccoides
TTACCAAGACATTTCAGAGCTAGTTTAGCATTCAGTTACTTAGTCAACAAACAGATCAAGCCCTAACAAACCACACCTTTTCCCTGAAAAAAGAAAACCTTTTCCTTCAGCTTTTTTTTGTGACAAAACCTTTTCCCCCAGCCGACACTGTCAGGCATGCAGCGCCCCGCGCCCATAATGCAAAAACGAGATCATCCCGGATTCCAAGCACTAGTAGAAAACAGGGCTTTGGTCCAGGCCGGGTCAGCCCATTAGTCCCGGTTCAGTCTAGAACCGGGACCAATGTGGGCATTGGTCCCGGTTCATGAGCCCAGGGGGCCGGCCGGGCCACGTGGGCCATTGGTCCCGGTTCATCTGGACCTTTTGGTCCCGGTTGGTGGGATGAACCGGGACCAATGGGCCTCGCTCCTGGCCCACCACCATTGGTCCCGGTTGGTGGCTTGAACCGGGACCAAAGGCTCCCCTTTAGTCCCGGCTCATGTCACCAACCGGGACCAATGAGGTGCCTATATATACCGCCTCGCGCAAGAGCAGAGCACACTGCTCTGTTTTTTCTGGCCGAGGGGGAGAGGGCTTTGTGGTGCTCTAGCTCACCTCCTATGCACATGAGGTGTTCGATGGAATGCCTGAGCCACACTACTTAAGCTTTCTCCTCTTGAAGCTCGACCTCCAAGCTCCATTTTCCTCAAGATTTGTCTAGATTTAGCGGTCCGTCACGCCCCGTCCCCGTCTTCACCGCCGTCGATCACCCGCGCCGATCTCATCACCGACACCACCATGGTGAGCCTCTTGTTCTTATCTTCTTTCTGAAAGGAAAAATATTCTTACTTGTATGTTTAGATAGATACTTGTATCATTTTCTTACATTTATTATTGCATCTTATATAGTGCGATGGTTTTGGTATCCGCCCCCGTCGGCCCTCGTCATGTCTATGATTCGGATGTGGTATGTATATTATCTTTATAACTATTGGTTCATTTATTGTTTATGAAAATTATGCCGACCAACGTGACATAGATTTTATTTATCTAGGATGTATGTGAATCGGAAATGCCAACCGACCCTATTGTCGAGAGGTTAAATTTAGTTGAAGAAGAAAACAATTTGTTGAAGGAAAAAATAAAAACATTGAGGAGGAGAAGATGATATTGGAGTTGCATGTTGCGGATGTCGTCGATGATCACAAGATCAAGATGGATGCAATGCGCTTAAAGATTAGAAAGATTAGAAAATATGCCATTCATACCGAGGCTTGGTATCATTATGCCGTTGGATCAATTGTTACCTTGGTTGCGATTATGATCGCATTTGTTTTCGCATTGAAATGTTTTACATAGTTTCAATGTATGGTTTAATTAATTAGATGCTCTGGAGAGCTATATGTTGTTAGATGAGAACTATGTATGCACTTTGGTTTTAATGTGATGATGAACTTCTATTAATTTGGACACTTAATTATATATAATGCACGTAGATGAACCGACAATGGATGTACGGTGACAGACACACCCGTGAGTACGTTAAGGGCGTGCATGAGTTTCTCGATGCGGCTGAGGCAAACAAGCAGAATGGTTTTATGTGTTGTCCATGCACTGAATGTGGGAATACGAGGTCTTACTCTAACCGGAAAATCCTTCACTCCCACCTGCTTTACAAGGGTTTCATGCCACACTATAATGTTTGGACGAGGCACGGAGAAATAGGGGTTATGATGGAAGACGACGAAGAAGAAGACTACGATGAAAACTATGTGCCCCCTGAATACGGTGATGCTGCAACGGGGGGAGCTGGTGAAGATCAAGAGGAACCAGACGATGTGCCCAATGATGATGCAACGGGTGAAGCTGCTGAAGATCAAGAGGAACCAGACGATGTGCCCGATGATGATGATCTCCGCCGGGTCATTGTCGATGCAAGGACGCAATGCATTAGTCAAAAGGAGAAGCTGAAGTTCGATCGCATGTTAGAGGATCACAAAAAAGGGTTATACCCCAATTGTGAAGATGGCAACACAAAGCTCGGTACCATACTGGAATTGCTGTAGTGGAAGGCAGAGAATG
>NW_021221415.1:0-1060 GCF_002162155.2 Triticum dicoccoides
GGCAACTTACACCTAATGCACGTGAACTTGGAGAAAGTCACTTCTTTCATCCAAGCATAAGCTTCATGAACGGAACACGAAGGCACTGCTTACAAGGTTTTCAACACTAGGTTGATGTTCAACATGAATCATGGGGGAGACAAAAATGCTGCTGACGGGCTCAACAACAACTCATCAGAATTTTCCATATTACCGGACTTCCACCATCATGTGAACACGGTGATAGCAATGGTCAGACCAAAAGATGTAATGGTGTATGCTCGAGGGATCAACCACGAGTAAGACAACATTAAGAAAATCGTTGGTTCTGATTTGACTTGACGACAGCCCATACTCAAGTCAAAGTCTTGACAAGGCAATAGATCCAACAACTGATCACGAGGACCAATCAATGGAGATATCATCTTTCTTCAACACACACACACGCACAAAAGATATCCCTTAACATGAACTAAGTCAGACAAGCTTTTATCTTCCAACTCTCCAAGTTGTTGTTTAGCTTAACCAACTAGCTCAGGGTATCCGACACATATTCTTGTAAAAGGGTGGCTTACAAGAAACCCCCCACCCCCCCGTGGACCGCCTTTTCAGTTTAAAAAAATAAAAAAAAGATAAAAATGTCAAAAATAAAAGAAAATAAGTTCGCCATGTGATATGTGGTCTAGTTGTTGGGAAAATTTACAAATATAAATTTCGACTTTATTTGCAAAATCTCTCTGGAAATTTGTAAAATGGGCATAACTTTTGCATACGAACTCGGATTAAAAAGTTTTATATATGAAAAATCATCTACTCGAAAAGTTACATCCGAATTTAACTGGGAAACCCTGTTAAACATTTTCAAAATCCCCAAAAACCCTGACACAAAAAAAGTTACGGGGCTTTCAAGATCTAGAGGCAAAAAAATTCAAAAAAAATGTTTGGGATACTTCGTACGTATGCATGACCGATTTGGGATGATTCCATGGGAAACAAAACAAACCTTTCTCAAATTCATGGCGGCAACTTACACCTAATGCACGTGAACTTGGAGAAAGTCACTTCTTTCATCCAAGCATAA
>NW_021221416.1:0-452 GCF_002162155.2 Triticum dicoccoides
TTCTTATTAGGCATAGGAAAAAATGTATTGAGTTAAACAACTAAAGGCATTTGTGGCCGTAGTTTTTAGATCCTGCTGTCCCAGACTTTTTTGATCCATTTTTAATAAAATAAATTGTAAATCCGGCGGACATGAAATCTCAGATCCGTTTTTCATGAAGAAAAATTAGTCATCAAAACCCAGTGCTGTTGCACGGGGTAGAGTAGTTCTGTATTGAAACAAAGGGGAATTTAGGCCAATAGTTTGAGCAGTTATTTTCAAACTTATTTCTTTGGGAAAAAGGTTATTTTCAGATATACGACTGTGTTTATTTTTGTATTAGAAAATGGAAAAAGAGTATCAAGTTATAAACAACACCGTGCATTAGTGGTTGTATTTTTTGCATGCATAGACTTTGCCAATTGACGAGTGTGTGAAACCAATGCGCGTGATATATATATTCTTGGTGTGCC
>NW_021221417.1:0-1384 GCF_002162155.2 Triticum dicoccoides
TTTTTTTTTTTGAACGTCACCTGCTGCCGAATTGAGTATCTCCCCTCGCTCCATTTTTCTGACTTTGCATTGACAAAGCGATCGAGTGGCACGTACTTTAGTCATGAGCGCTCACATGCATGGCAGATGGCACGACATGTGAGGCTCCACCGCTCCCATTCGTTACCGAAAAAGGTTTTTCGCGCTTTGTATACAAAGCAACCAACCGAACCATACAAAAATAGGTGCTGGGACGGAAGCAGCACAGTCACGTCCAAAAAAAAACGACAGAGAAAGAACAAAAGAAACAAATGCCGACCACGGCGAATCAACAAAAACGAAGAAGCCCCACGAACGCTGCGCCCACTGGGATCTTTCACTAGGCTCCAAGACTCCGAAGCGCCGGCACCTATCAACACCTCCAAGAAGGATCACGACGATGACGACGCTCTCCCGGAAGGTCAGGTGGCACCCACAGGCGCCACCGCGCCGGTGTCGGCCACGCCGACAGGGGTTTCCCCCGATCCCAACCCACAACTTGGGCGCTCCGGATCCAGCCACCAAACCAACCATCAACATGCGCCAACGCGGTCTTGAGGCCCCCACGCCGTCTCACCACAGCACCGCGAAACTACAGGAAACAAGTAATTTGCCGTCTGTGGCAAAGACCTAAATCCAGACGGCAAAGAGTTTGTCGTCAAGAAGCTGACGGCAAAGTCAGACGGCAAAGATAAGTCGGCAAAGAATACTTTGCCGTCATTTTTTCATTAGACAGACGGCAAAGAATTTGCCGTCAGCCAAATCTACTTCGCCGTGAGCCTTACAAATCACAGATGGCAAAGAAAAGTACTTTTGCCGTCAGCCAGACTACATCTTTACCGTCAGCTATTCGTGTCTTTGCCGTCAGCCTGGTATATCACAGACAGCAAAGAAAGGGCCAAATTAAAAAAAACACAGCAGCCTTCCTCCCAAGGGATGCGGTCAACTCACGCAGTGCACTGCCACTGCCTATGTTATCTTCTTCTTTTTTAAGAGGCAAAAAGACCCGGCCGTGTTTAGTGCTTTCATTACATGATAGTCCAGTACAAAATGCAAACATAACTCTAAAAAAATCTAAAGCTACAAAATAGTTCTGAAAATTAACACAAAGAACCCTAAAAAGTAAAACTAAAAATCAATCTGGTCCTTCTTCCCCCCTGAAGTGCTCTGTTCGCCCCGCAGCCCGGCCCCAACGCTCGCCGGACTGCTCTGTCGTGCTCTGCTCGTAGCGGCGTCGCCCGACCCTACTCAGCCGTGTTGCTCCAGCCTAGCCGCGCCGGGGAGCTGTCTCGCTCCGACGCCACGACGAGGCACGCGAGGGAGGTCGGGGATGGGCGGTGCTCGACCGGCGGAGCTCGCGAGGCGG
>NW_021221418.1:0-461 GCF_002162155.2 Triticum dicoccoides
CTTTGAGCGAGAATACGCAGGTGGGAGATAAGATAGAGAATTAGTCGCTTGTGCCGTCTTCTGAAAAAGAAGCCACCTCCTTTATTCCAAACGTACTACCACCCGCTAGGAGAAGTACACTACCCGCTAAAAGTTACTTAGGGCCAGTTTTTCTTGTGCCTTCTACAATGAGCTGCAATAAGTTGCTCCCTACCTAGCTTATTCTATAATAAATTGTTACAAGCTGCCATGTACCTAGCTTATTCTAGAAGCTCAATCAAATTTATTTATTTTAGAAGACTAATAGTTAATAATAGTTAAGACTTAACTAATAAACTTTTAAAAATAAAATTTTGGTTAGGCTTCTAGAATAAGCTGGGTAAGGGGCAACTTAATTTGAAAGCCCAAAAAAGTTATCAAAATAGCTGGCCTTAATGTCTATCACTAGCCCAATTAGCTCACCATAGGCGCACCCCCCCCCC
>NW_021221419.1:0-719 GCF_002162155.2 Triticum dicoccoides
AGTTTTAGAACTTTGGCATCTTTGCCTAGGGCTTACACCACATCATCCGCTACACCACCACCGACTTCCGCAACCTAACCAATTTTGTTCCTGATAGAGGCGAGGGTCCCGATGTTTCGATGAGATGGTGGCTATCGTTTTCTGTGGGAGTCGACTTTGATGATCCGACTACGAACGTGCGAGACATTGCGCATTAGCAATCGCTAAACCAACTTCCGAGGGTTACTGACCACGCCGGAGCACGATCAACCTGACCACGAGGGTCTGTTTCCTGCGAGCAAACGAAGAACAAGGAAGAAACTGAGATTGCAATCTGGATATTGCGAATATAAGATGAAAGCTTTATTGATCAAGGTGGGGTTCTGTGACGTCTTGGTCTGGTCGTTGGACACAAACGAAGTACGCGAAGTTGCAGCTATGGCGAACTTTTGATCTAATCAAAACCAAAAGTCTAAACGACGCCCTAAGGGCTATATATATGGAGGAAGAGGGGGGAATTTCGTGGCCCTTGAGGGTGGGGTCCGAAACCAACCCTAACTCTTGTTTCCCCACACATACGGACTCTAAAAATAGCTTATACTTAAGTATTTCGAAATTACATGGGCCTGGCCCATTAATAAGGTGACGCAGCACCTAGAATAGCCTATGGACGAATATTATGAAGTGGCATCTTGTATATTTCGTCCAAGGCTTCATGCACTCCTTATGGCGGCTTTAAA
>NW_021221420.1:0-512 GCF_002162155.2 Triticum dicoccoides
GCTGATAAACAAGAAAAGAAATTGAACGTACAGACATTGTATGATAGACAGATGTAGTAATCACATATATGTTGTCTAACCAAACAGGACACCATGACATAATTTCACATATATGATGCCTAACTAAACAGGATAGCATGACACAATTTCAGATATATGATGGATAACTTAATAGGATATTATGGCATAATTCAACATATGATGAGTACCTAAACAGGATGACATGAAAAAACTATATGATGTCTTTCTAAAATAGGTTGGGATGAAATAATTCACATACATGTTGTCTAAGTATACACGATGGCATGATATAATTGACATAATTGATTCATAAACTAAGCAGTTGGCACTCGCATGTATGATCTCTAAACTAAGAATATGGAATTCAATATTGTGCATATGATGTCTAAATTAAGCAATGCAAGACACCATATGCATCATATGAGAAATATAAAACATTGCAACTTAGAGCATACACCTCAGGTGGGATATAGGACTGGTCATCTGTCTCT
>NW_021221421.1:0-1031 GCF_002162155.2 Triticum dicoccoides
CTGGCCACTGTTGTTTCTCACTACCCAACTCTCAAGTTGGGCAAGGTGCAGGAGGGCGTTAACCCAGACGAGCCTGATGTCCAAGCTCTGGGCCGCAAGGTGGAGCATGCAGCGTGGAAGCTGGCATCTTACTGCCCTCTGGAGAGTCACATGGATGACCTCCCTGCTCAAGAGCAGGAGTAGATATATATAGGCCTTGCCATGTTTTATATATTTTGCTCACTGTGAGGGGTCGCTATATATGCCTTTGAATATTTTGTGACAGTCAGGCCTCGGTATACGAGTTGTTGTGCTTACACTAGTATAAAAGAGGGCATACGTTCGGGACAGATGAGCCCATTAGTCCCGGTTCGTGAGGCCAGGGGGCCTGCGGGGCCTCGTGGGGGCATTGGTCCCGGTTCGTCTGGCCCCTTTGATCTCGTTTGGTAGGACGAAACGAAATAAACTTTAATAAATAAGTAGAAACAAAATAAACTTTAATAAATAAGTAGAAACAAAATAAATTTTAATAAAGTAAAGTAAATAAATTTTAATAAAATAAATAAAAATATCAACAGTAAATAGAAACAAAATAAAATAAATAAAGCAAAAAAAAAGTGCCACCTACTGGGCCACCACGGCCTGAATACGACTAGAAACCCAACCATTGGCCAGGATTTAGGCCCGCAGAAGGCCCAGTAGGCCCACAGGCAACATAGTGTGAGATTAGGCCCAGTAAGCCTGCATTTGAGGGGAGCTCCAGAGGGCAGCTGCAGTGGAGCTTATAAACCACTCCGAGCTCCTCCCAACTAGCGAGGTGGGACTAAACATTTCACCGCGGGGTAGCACAAGGCCTTTGGTCCCGGTTGGTGCCACCAACCGGGACTAAAAGGGGTGTATTGGTCCCGATTCGTGGCACTAACCGGAGCCAAAGCACCCCTTTAGTCCCGGTTGGTGCCACCAACTAGAATCAAAGGCCTCTGCTTCCCGCCATTTGGGCTGCTGAAAAGAGGGATGTGCTCCCGGTTGGTGGCACCAACCGGGACTAAAGG
>NW_021221422.1:0-8307 GCF_002162155.2 Triticum dicoccoides
GGGGGGGGGTGACTAGACTACTTGACCAAATAAAAAACTATCCTTTTCCCAATTTTAGTTCTTGGAAGATTTTAGCAACTTAGCACAAGTCAAGCAATTAACCTACACATGCAAATCTAAGAGTATAGCAGCGGAATGTAAAACAATTGCATATTGAAGGTAAATGGATGAGATTGAGGGAGAAAACGCAATGTTGACATGGAGATTTTTTATCCATGGTTTCGATAGGTGGTGCTATCGTACATCCACGTTGATGGAGACTTCAAACCACGAAGGGTAACAGTTGCGCGAGTCCACGGAGGGCTCCATCCACGAAGGGTCCACGAAGAAGCAAACTTGTCTATCCCACCATGGCCGTCGCCCACGAAGGACTTGCCTCACTAGGGTAGATCTTCACGAAGTAGGCAATCTCCTTGCCCTTACAAACTCCTTGGTTCAACTCCAAAATCTTGACGGAGGCTCCCAGGTAACACCTAGCCAATCTAGGAGACACCACTCTCCAAGAAGTAACAAATGGTGTGTTGATGATGAACTCCTTGCTCTTGTGCTTCAAATGATAGTCTCCCCAACACTCAACTCTCTCTCACATAGGATTTGATTTGGTATAAAGAAGATTTGAGTGGAAAGCAACTTGGGGAAGTCTAGAGATCAAGATTTATGTGGTTGGAATGAAATAACTTGACCTCAACACAAGTGTAGGTGGTTCTCTCTCAGAAAATATGTATTGGAAGTGTAGGCATGTTCTGATGGCTCTCTCCACGAATGAAGAGTGGGTGGAGGGGTATATATAGCCTCCACACAAAATCTAACCGTTACACACAAATCACCAAACTCGATGGGACCGATTCAGAGAACTCGGTCAGACCGATTTGGTTCATAATGTGACCATTAGGTGTTTCGGTGGGACTGTCATGTCAACTTGGTGGGACCGATTTCATTAGGGTTAGGGCATAACGTAATCTCGGTAAGACCGATTACACAAACTCGGTGAGACCGATTTTGGTAATAGTCAAACAGAGAGTTGGTCAGGCAAACTCGGTGGGACCAATTCGCTCATCTCGGTTGGACTGAAACATTACGAAAAGGAAACAGAGTGTTTGCATTGCAATCTCGGTGGGACCGATCGCTCATCTCGGTTGTACCGAAACGTTACAAAGGGAAACCGAGAGATTGCAATCCCATCTTGGTGAGACCGAGATCGCTATCGGTGAGACCGAAAAGACTAGGGTTTCTGGCAGTGGCTATGTCAACTGAACTCGGTAGCTCCGGATAGAAAGAATCGGTGGGGCTGAGTTGGACTTTTAGGTTTGGGACATTTGTGGATATGAGAAAATAGTGGAGGGTTTTGGAGAATATCACTAAGCATTTTGAGTAAGAACCTCATAAAGCAACACCTCATCCCTTCTTAATAGTATTGGCTTTTCCTATGGACTCAATGTGATCTTGGATCACTAAAATAGAAAATGTAGAGTCTTGTGCTTTGAGCTTGAGCCAATCTTTTGTCCTTAGCATTTTGAAGGGTCCACTTGCTAATCCATGCCATGCCAATCATTGAGATTTCCTGAAATATTCATCTTGAAATAGCATTAGCTCAATGAGCTATATGTTGTTAGGAATTACCAAAACCACCCAGGGATAGCTGCACTTTCAATCTCCCCTTTTTTGGTAATTGATGACAACATATAGATCAAAGCTTCGACAAATGACAAGTAAGATTGAAAAACATCGTCGCTTTGAGAAGTATGTGAAAAGCAAGAGCTCCCCCTAAATTTGTGCATTATTTAAAATTTGCTTTTGAATGCAAATGCACAATCGATTAGGATCATGGGTTACTCTTCCATGTCACATACATCTTGGTGGAGCTCTCAAAATGATAGAAGTTAAAGCATGCACTCATCACCAAAACAAGTGAATGATCATCTAGGATATAAGAAATAATATCATCCAACAAGCATTAAGGGTAGCATATGATCAAACACATGATCAAACAAGTATCTCACAAGTAGCTCGCACAAGCACACAATAAAGTTTCAAATGAAACCAAATAAGTGCAAAGAGTGATAAAAACCAACACACACACACACACTCTCTCTCTCTTGAAGCCTATGATCTATACATTTTCTCCCCCTTTGGCAACAAGTTACCAAAAAGTTTAAAAATGCATAGTGCTAAACGACTCTCAGACTTGATCTTGGTGAGGAGGTGTCAAGAGAACTCCAAGAACGAAGGCTTCTGATGAAGTAGCTGGAGCTGGTGGAGTAGCTGCTGGAGGTGGAACTGGAGCTGTAGCTGCTGGTGCTGATGCTGTAGCTCTGGTGTCTGTCACTAGCACTGCAGCAGATCTCTGTCCTCTGGGCACTCTGGCAAAAGCATCTGTGGTAGACTTGCCCTTCTTCTCCTCTGCTTCCTCCTGAAGTTGCTCAACTGCAGTTTGGATCTCTGTCACCTTGACATCAAGGTCATAGAATTTTGTCTTAATGATCCTCTCCAGACTCTCCTGGTTCTTGGTCAGGGTGGCTAAGCCCTTCTCAATCCTCTGGGTGGATTGGATCAGATATCCAAGCTGGTCTTGCTTGCTCTTCAAGAATACCTGAGATGCCTCTTACACAGTTGGCATCTTTGCAGCCTTCTCAGCTTTAGCCTTCTCTCTCTTCTCATGTGCTTGAGCTAAAGATGGTTCATTTTCATTCATCACTACTGTGTTATCTTCAAATTCAGGGTAGATGGGCAGGTGCTCCTTGTCCAAAAGATATGTGCCTGTGCCCATCTTTGAGTTGATGAGCTCCTGAATGTGTGGAGCATACCCACAACTTCTCTTCTGGTCAGCAGCAGTCCTCTTGATTGTCTAAACAATCAGGCTCATAACCTTGAACTTCTATGGGACATCAAATATGTGCAATAAGTTGATGGCATTTCCTCTGATCATCTTGTGATCACCTGACTTGGGTAGAAGTGTGTGCCTTAATATCCAGTTGATTGTTGGCAGACCAGACAACAAGTAATGGATAGATCTAAACTTATGTGTATCCAAAGCAGCATGTGGGATCTCCTTGTACATGTTGGCCATAGTGTTGTGGTCTTTCTTCTCTGCATAAATGTCCAAGTCATCCTCATGTTCCTCAGGAGCATTGATAAGCTTAGCCCTTTCCTCAACTGTAGATTGGTACCTAGTACCCTCAGACATCCATATTATCCTTCCATCTGGATAGAAGTGGGCAGTGGAGTAAAACTGCATGATGAGCTCATCATTCCACTTGGTGAGCTTCTAGGCAACAAAGGTGTCCACTCCACATGCCTTGAAGCTGTCAAGCACTCCAGGGAAGTGATCCTCATTCTCCTTGATGAATTCCCAGTCAACCCATCTCATATCACACACAATGGGCTTCTTGTAAAGCAGAATAGTCTCATAGAAGTCCCGATGTTCCTTAGTGTGAAACCTGTAGTCCACAGCAGTCCTTCTCCTGATAGCATATGGATCAGATTGTCTCCATAGTCTCAATCTTGCATCCTTCCTGATTTTCATGTTCTTTGCAACTGGGTGTGCATCAGTGTGGTCAGGGATCTTGGGTTTCAGCTTCCTCAACACAACAGAATCATCTTCTTCTTCTTCAGCAGCTTGAGGCACTGGGGCCTTGTTCTTCTCTTCAGCAGGTATGTTCCTAGTGCTTCTCTTGGGTTTTGGCTTTGAAGCTGGAGCAGCAGCCTTAGGAGCAGCTTTGGGCTTTGATGGAGCAGCCCCTGATTTAATTGCATCTCTCATAAGCTTCTCAGCTTTGGGTGCTGGTGCAGCATCCTCTTCTTCTTCCTCTTCAGAATCTTTCCTCATTGAGGGCTTGCCAAGAACTCTGGCAGTAGTGGTTCTGGCCCTCTTCTTCTTCTTATCTTCTCCAGCTGCTTCTTCTTCAGATTCAATGGTGAACTTCATAGTTTCACCTGTGGCAACTTAACTTGGCTTTGACATTGGCTGTCTTCTTGCTGGCATCTTTATTTTCAGACCAGGCTTTGTTGCAGCAGCTGAGCTATATTCTTTCTTAAGCACCTTCTTCTTTGAAGTGGCTTCATCTTCAACTGCCACATAATCTTCATCCTCAGAGTCAGAAGTTCTCTTCTTGCTTGTCCTGGTGGCACCCTTTGGCAGATTGCTTGGTGTGCTCCTGCTGCCATCATCATAGCTGCTAGAGGGATCTGAACCCTCACTCATCTACACCTATTGCTCAGACCTGTTCTGGCTGTCACTCTGGTCAGACATCTCTAAAAACTCTGACAGCAGACCCTGTGAATAGGTTATAGATGAGGTAGAGTAGATGAGCATCAAAAAGGTACATGAGTTTTGCAAAAAGGATGACTTAAAAACTTAGTTTTAGTTCTTCACAGAAAGCATTTCGGATCTACCGATTTGTAAACTCGGTGACACTGAAGCAACTTTTGGAACCTAAACTAGTGAACTCGGTCAGACCGAGTCACAGTTCGGTGGTACCGAGACTGCTAGGGTTTCACAGAGAATCGAACTCGGTCACACCGATTTGTAATTTTCGTTCAGACCGAAAACGCGTGTGCTCTGGCCTAAGCCAAATCGGTGAGACCGATTTCTACAACTCGGTCGGTCCGAGATGAATTCGGCGGAGACCTAACTCTAAATTTTCAAGTCAAAACTAATCTACAGGACGTTTTCGCTGGAGAGGATGATTTCAATCGTGGCAAGAATCATGGCAAAGCAATGTGCTAAGAATCGGAGTTAAGGATTAGCACAAAGTTCAAGTTCGTACCCTAGTTCGGCAACGAACTTGCTATAGCGGCAACGGCGGTGAAGATTTCCGTTGACGGCGGCGGAGACCAGTGGCGGGAGGTCGCTGGCGACGAGAGGACGATCCGGAGACCCGAAGAGGCAGAGTAGGTTATGCGTGGGCGAGGAGGTTTGGAAAAATTTCAAAAATTTGGCTCGTCGGTATATATAACCTGACCCTGTCAGTGTGACCGAGTGGAACGACTCGATGGCACCGAGATGCAAAACTGCAAGCAGTTACTGCAACTCGGTGAGACTGAAAAGTTCTAATTGGTTGCACCGAGATTGAAAACCCTAGATCAACTTAGTGTCTCGGTAGGACCGAAAAGGATGAATCGGTCAGACCGAGATGCACAAAGAGGTTTTGGAGGTTTAAGTCTATGACGAATCAGGAACTCCGAGTGCTCCTCACACATAGTGGTTCAAATATGACTTGATCAAACTTTGTGATGTAGCATGAATAAGTTTGAGATGACGAAAGCATAGATAGCTAGAGGGAGTTCTTAGGCATTCTTGTCTATCCATTTGGCAAAAGAGAAAGAGCCAAACAATCAAAACAACGAATGGATGTCCTCGAATGAGTAAAATATGCAACCAACATGCTCACACAAAAAATGGCAAATGAAATATGTGACAAAGCATGCGCAAACACTCTAGCATCTATCAAGCAATTTGGCGATGACTAGGTCATCTATATATGAGTATATTGACTTAGGAGTCAAATGAGAACATTTGATCATAGGTCATACTCATCATTTAAGCACAAGTGGGGTTAGCACTTTTACATAAAGCATTGATGTGTTCACACCATTAGAGTTGCTTTAGCTCAATTGATTAGAGTAAAGCTCCCCCTAGATGTGATATCCCCCCTAGGAGGGATGAACTAACATTGGGTTTTGTCGATGATGACTTCATGTAGGTCTTGAAGATGTAGATGCTCAATGTTGATGTAGATCATTCGGAGCAATCTTTTGGAGTGAGTTGCACTTTAAATACCTACACAGGTTAGTCCCACAAGGAACAAACAAGGATATCCATAGACATAGAGTGAAGCACACACAAGATGATGTCCATGAAAGCATTGGGTTACCTTGTCCCTTGTCTTACCAACAAGAGGGTTTGTGACTCATTGAACTAGTGCAAGATAAGGAAGTTGTTTGCACTTGTCCTTGCCAAAATGATAAGAGTGAAGTATGTTGGCGGAGTCACCCTCAAGAACTCTCTAGTTCTTCTTCTTCTGGATCCACACCATCTTGATGGAAATCCTTGGAGTTGTAGTTGTACTTGATGAAGTAGAACTTGATGTAGTCTTGGGAACCCACTTGACCAAGGCCTTAGATGCTTCTTCAAATGCATCAATTTCCTCTTGAAGCTTGTCCTTGCCTTTTTGCTTGTGGTCTTGTGGTGGAAGATCATCTTTAGCTTGTGTCCCTTTGAAAGAAGTAGGATCATACTTCTCTTGTTGAGGAACAAACTTAGTCTTGGGGTATTGATCTTCTTCCCACTCAACTCCATTGGCATTGAACTTTTGTTCAAAACCAACACCTTGATTCTTCCGGTGTTTTCCTTGTTTGCGTACAATTTCCTCAAATTGCTTACTTCCGGCAAGGCTCTTGTAAACACCTTTATCTATAATTCCCTTCAATAAGCTATTTTCTTGCTCAAGTGTAACTTGGCTAAGAGAATCATTAGTGGAATCAAGAGAACTACTAGAAGCAACAACATTTGATTAGCATGATTGTTGTTACTACTAGATGAAGCATCTTTCTTGTTCTTGTTGCTAGATTTAACTTGTGGCATGTAAGTAGACAAGAGTAAACGCTTCGCAATGTAAGAAGAACTTTTCTTGCGAAGATCATCATTGATTGACTTTAAAAACTCATGCTCTTGCTCAAGGTTGAGCTTTTCAAAGCGTAGCTTATCATGAGTCTTTAAAAGTTCTCGATGATTTTCCAAGGTAGTTTCATGAGCTAACTTAAGAGTGTTTAGTTCTTTAGTTAGATGCTCAATCTCCTTCTTATCATTGTCATCCGTTTTATCTTGATTAGCATGATTAATTGACGTTTCATCATAGTCTTCATCACTAAAGTTGTCAACAAGTAAATCATCATCACCTAGCAAATCATCTTCATCACTATTGAAATCAACATACTCGAGATGTGTTACCTTTGGACCTTTGGCCATGAAGCATCTTCCAATTCCTTCATTTGGAGAGTCAAATATGTCGTAGGAGTTGGTTGACACAAGTGCTAGACCGGCAACACCTTCATCTTGAGTATATTCAGAGTCCGGGTGATAAATTCTTTTGGAGTGATTGTCGTAGTCGGAGCCGAATACCCATTCACCAACATGAGTTTGATGTCTTCTTTTTGTGTAGCTCCTTGATGACTTTTCCCTCCTTTCCGAATCCTTGCTTCTCCGAGAGGGTTTTCGTTCATAACGATCATCTCTACTCCTCCTTTCTCTTGGTGGTGATTCTTCTCTTCTACTTCTTCTTTTGGGAGAATCTTCTCTTATTTTGTAGGGGGCCGTACACTCATTGGAGTAGTGTCCGGGTCTTCCACAATTGTAGCAATTTCGCTCACGACTAGAAGATCTTTTGTCATTGTAGGACCTTGACTTGGAACTTCTTTCTTTGCTTCTACTCTTGTAGAGCTTGTTCAAGTTCTTTACCATTAGGCTCAATTCTTCATTGAAGGTTTGTTTCTCACTTGATGATGTGGGAGCATCACATGAGGCTTTGTAAGCACCACTTGACTTGTTGTGAAGCTCTTCCTTATCCTTGAGAGACATCTCATGAGCAAAAATTCTTCCAATGACTTCCGTTGGCTTGAGATCTTTGTAATTTGGCATCATTTGGATCAATGTGCACACGGTATCATATTTTGCATCCAAGGCTCTTAGGATCTTCTTGATGATGAATTTGTCGGTCATCTCTTCACTTCCTAAGCCAGCAATCTCATTTGTGATGAGAGCAAGCCTAGAGTACATTTCGGCGACTCCTTCACCATCCTTCATTTTGAACTTGTCAAGTTGACTTTGAAGCACATCCAATTTGGATTCCTTGACGGAGTCGGTACCTTTGTGCATATCAATCAAATTATTCCAAATTTCCTTTGCATTCTCAAGACGGCTGATTTTGTTGAATTCTTCGGGGCACAATCTATTGAAGAGAATGTCACAAGCTTGAGCATTGTATTGTAGCATCTTCAACTCTTCCGCGGTAGCTTCACGGTTTGGTTCTTTCCCATCAAAGAATTCACCTTGCAAGCCAATACACATAATAGCCCAAACGGCAGGGTTATGTCCAAGAATATGCATTTTCATCTTATGCTTCCAACTAGCAAAATTAGTACCATCAAAGTAAGGACCTCTACGGTGGTAATTTCCCTCGCTAGACTCCATACTCTCCTAGGTTGTGAAACCAAGGCTATGTCCACCAAAAGGTATGGAAATCAAAGCAAATGGAGACCAAAGCTCTGATACCACTTGTAGAATCGAAAGTATGTCTAGAGGGGGGGGGG
>NW_021221423.1:0-2561 GCF_002162155.2 Triticum dicoccoides
CTTGTGTGCATAGGAGGTGAGCTAGAGCACCACCAAGCCCTCTCCCCCTCGGCTGCCAGAAAAAACAGAGCAGTGTGCTCTGCTCTTACGCGAGAGGGCATATATAGGCACCTCATTGGTCCCGGTTGGTGGCATGAACCGGGACTAAAGGGCAGCCTTTGGTCCCGGTTCATGCCACCAACCGGGACAAATAGTGGTGGGCCAGGAGCGAGGCCCATTGGTCCCGGTTCGTACCACCAACCGGGACCAAAAGGTCCAGACGAACCGGGACAAATGGCCCACGTGGCCCGGCCGGCCCCCGGGGCTCACGAACCGGGTCCAATGCCACCATTGGTCCCGGTTCTGGACTGAACCGGGACTAATGGGCTGACCCGGCCTAGACCATTGCCCCCTTTTCTACTAGTGACAGTTAACCACTCGACCGTATGATTCACTCGGATATACGAAGACCAGCAGGCAACAAAGCAGTCGACATCATTCTCATGGTGAGGGCTTGGTAGTGGGCTGGCATTATGGCATTCATGCCCCACTTTGTAACATAGGAGGTGAAGGGGTGGCGCACTATATATAAGCCGCTCCCACCACTAGACTTGGGGGGCTCTTTTTTTTCTTCCATCTCTCTCTCTCTTTTTCACCATTAGTCTCAGGACTACGGGGATCCGTTCTCCTTTCATTGTAATCTTCGGATATATACTAAGATAAAACAAAGCCTCTGCGGAGCACGAGACGTAGGGTTGTTATCTCCACCGTGAGAGGTCCGAACTCGCTAAAACCACCGTGTCACCTATATGCATCTTGATAGATCATGCTCCTTTATCCTACCCCTCTCTTACTGTCGGAATCGTTACCACGACAGTTGGCGCCCACCTTGGGGCATGGCGTCTATATCTTATTCATCTGTATTTACTTTCTTTGATATATTACATACTGTTCATCTCCACAGCGAGCTTCTGAAGCATCACAAAAAGGGGTAAATTACATCTTTTACTAGACACTATGAGCATGCATGATCGATCATGGATCGAGAGTAAGAAGAACAGAGGGCATCAGGCATGGAGGAAGACCACCTAATCTTCCCGATGCCCTGACGCGGAATGCTACAGCGACGCCCTTCGGAACGACCTCCTCTTCTTCCAGGAAGTCTCGACCGACGATCCGGCTCCCGCGCGGATGTTCGGTGAAGTATACGACCTCTGCATCCGCTCCATCGACTCCATCATCGTTGGCCCGCTCCTTCCTCCGATCGTCCCCTTGAGCATGGTCTCTGCGACCAACTGCCCGGCTTCCCGCACGGCAAGGCGCCGCATGGACGGTGCGCTCCACACGGCGCATCTGTCAGAGGCCAGTCACGCTACCCGCAAACGGCGAGCCCTTCTACAGGCGTCGCGGCCCCGCCATGGCTTCCGTGGTAGTGTCGCAGGCCCGACGCGTGCAAGTGTGAGGGCTGGTTGCGCCCCCCATGCGCAGCGATTCCTCCCGCCGGCGGCTGCTACCCTGCTGCAACGTCCGGAGTCGGGGCACAAGGCCGATGTGGCAATAAATCGGCAGGGAGATAAATGGCCCCCGTGGAAGAAGGAAACTTCCACCACATGCAGAATGGTATTAACTTTTGCTTAATTAACACTAATTAACGCTTCTTGCATGCAGATCATGCGTACAAATACGGGGCGTCGGCAATTGACTGCAGGCCATCTCCACTGGATCCGGCTTGCCTGCTCCATTGCATGCAGTACGGGACTTTTACTCTTGCTTAATTAGTGCTAACGCCTCTTGCATGCAGGTCCTGGATGTGAGCAATTCCCTCAATGCGTTGGTTGACACTTGACACCGCTGGATCCTGTCTGCCTGCAAGCCGGATAGAGCTGCCCGCGCCAAACCTGACCAGCGCCTCCGAGCTCAGCACTCTTCGTCGGCCTGCCCAGCTGGCTCCACACCGACCGAATCGCAGCTCAGCTGTGGTCCACTAGGACGGCGCCCACTCGGCCGTGAAGTCTTTGAGTTCACTCAGCCGGCTAACGTCCAGGTTCACTCGGCCGGCTAACCAAGAGATGGATTTTGCACTCTGAACAACTAACGTGCAGATTATTCGGATGAATTTTGCATCCGGATGACTAACAAGCAGGGACTCAGCCGCCCCGCGCCTCGCTGCTTCGTTGGACACGTCTTCGTCAACGGGCCTTCCGGCGCAGCGCGGGCGCACACTCCTTCCGGCATCACCCGCCGGCAACTAGCTCACTCGGACCAAACTGGATCACTGGCGTTTGGCCGCCCGTGGGATGCTGGACATGTCCTCAACACTTGGCCACGCTGCACGCGGTCAGGAAGCGGGACGCGTCTACATCACTCGGACGCCCCGCGCGCCACATCGCCCGCACGCCCCGCACGTCGCCAGTCCGCGGAACGCGTCTACATCACTCACACGCTCCGCGCGCATCGTCATTCCGCGGCACGCGTCTACATCACTCGGACGACCCGCGCACATTGCCACTCCGCGGGATGCGTCTACATCATTCGGACGCCCCGCGCGCATCGTCGTTCAGGGGCACACGCGTCTACATCAT
>NW_021221424.1:0-1407 GCF_002162155.2 Triticum dicoccoides
ACTATACAGATCATTCGCACACACCTCAATAAATAATTGCATGCATTCTAAATTAGTTGAAATGATCGTCTATTCATCTACTTCTTGTGACGCTCCCGCCACTGCTCTGTGGCTCGATCCCTCGTCTGGGGCAGGAAGAAGACATTTTCTCATGTCAACGATCCGCCTGTACATCTCGTATCTTGTGTACGCATCCTTGGCCACGTACTTGACGTGTTGTTCATCGGGTCTCTCATGCCAAACACTATGCCAGGCATTCTTGTCCTTCTTGCTCTCATTCTTCATCTTCATGTAGTATGGGTCGATGATGGCCGAGGCGAGGTCAAACAGGGAGTTTAGTTTGTTCTTGTCGCTGCCCCAGACCTTGTAGTGGTCCTGGATGTTGAAAAGATTCCGGCATTTCAAGCCCGAAACCTTGAGCACTTTTAGATCGTTGGTGTTGTCCACTATACCAAAACTGTAGTAGGAACTATTGATAAAACTGGATAAATGCTAGAAAGGCCTTGTGCCAGGTTCTTGTGGTACACGAGGACGTCATGTTGCACGCACAACTCGGCGATGACAAACTTCTGATTATGCCCGACACAACCGATGGTGAACTCGAAGTCGAAGCCGGCCACTTGGTACTTGTATTCGGCAAGGAACTACTCCATAGTTTGGATGGAGCTCTCCACCGAGACCGGATCATTCGTGTACACCACCGAGAGGGCCTTCCCCCTCACGTGGGTGTCCACTACGTGATGCATGAAGAACTTCCCGCTGTGGTCGGCGTCGGCCACTGGGAGTGCCATTGGAGCCACGGGGAGCGCCATTGAACCATTGGATGTCCTCTTTGTATGTGTCATCGTGGGTGTGCTTATTATGTCGTGTGACGCGAGAGATGAAGGTAACTGGCCGCAAGAATAAATGGGGGTCGGGCGGCCTGGATTCTCGGCGCGTCCGCATGTCCCGGTCCAACCGCATGCACACAAATGTGTGTGATCGTACGCTGGCCCCAAACACTGGCAGCGCGCGTGTAGGGATGAGGGAAGAGCACCAGGAGGGACGCGAGAGCAGAGCGCGCGCGGCGGGACGCGAGCAGAGCGCGCCACGACCGCCTCAACTGCAAGCAACCACACGCATAGAGCAGTTGAACATGCAGGAAATGGTCGCCTACAAGCCAGCCGACAGTTGTGTCGCTGCATAGAGAGCGGCCGTGTGCTACTACCTCTGTCTGGTTCTATAGTCCCCTTTATATTAGGTGCCATACTTTTCCCTTCAATTTAACCAACAAAATGTTAATGCATGTTAGAAAAATTATATAATTGGAAACTATGTTCAAATACGAATCCAACTATATAATCTTTGGCGACATGCATTCTTATGTATTTAGTTGCTCCCTCCGTCTCACAATATAAGACGTTTTTT
>NW_021221425.1:0-1678 GCF_002162155.2 Triticum dicoccoides
TGTCTGCTTGCATTATGGATGCTTCCCATTGGCAATATTCGTTAGTATCCTTAGGCATCGTCATTTTGATCCTATTGATTCAGCATGTGTGCGAATGCACACAAACATCTATCAACCCTTCTAAATTATCCTTCCGGCTCAGACATCATTTTTGAACATGAGCTGGTTCTGGACCAAACTATTTGTCGTCAATTGTGCCTCTGGTATATTCAACTTATCCATCCCTACTCAGAGCATTGCTTCTGATCCTTTGTTTTGGGGATCGAAATTCCTTTATTATCTAAGCATCGAATCCTTCCGATGTTCTATAATATGATGCCCGTGCATTCTTCTTCCTCTGGTTGAGTACCGATGCTCACGTCAGATCCCTTGTGGACCACCAGATCCTTTGTTGGATTTTATCTGACAACGCCCTTCATATTCAATAACCTTGTGAGCCTTTCCTCTGTTACATAATGCCTTTGGTAAATTGTATCCTCTGCTTTCTTAACCATGCTCTGTCTTCGAGCTTGAGTTAATTACTTCTAAAGATTCTGGTATATGATTATAAGATGCTCCGATGGGTTGAACCTATGCCCTCCTTAATGGGTGAGAACTCGAAAGTTTTCACGAGTCATACTCTTCTGGTGCTTCGCCAGATAAAATTTCAACACTGCAACTTAATCGAACGCGAGAAGTGGATGAAAGGTTATGCATTGGAGAAGTGGGAGTCGACCTTGAACTTTGTGTTCATGCCCATGGACCCGATGTACATCTTCTCATCGAAGCTTCTTTTAAAATTAATTATTCCCTTGATATAAGTTCATCTTATATCTGGGGTATGGCCTTTTACAATCGTGGTTCCGACCATGTTCTCCTTTAAATACCATTTTTGATGCAAGTGTAAGCACTTGTCTTCTGCAGAGCAATACCCCAGTCCAACCTCTATTTTGATCTGTCGTCGAGTATTACCCCCTGGTATCTCGAGATTATCTTGGAACTGCATAACTTCCTATGAGTTCTTCATCAAGTACTACATACTCACTGATTACAATTTTTCATGGGCTCTGAGTTATTGAACACTCAAAGACATCGATAACTGAACCGAGTCCGCTCTACGGTTCAACCACTCTTCAGTAAGCTTCTATAAGTACGAGTTTGTACCCGATCATGTCATTCCTAGCCTGTTTGGCTATATCATTGTCGTGATGATTTTAACTGTGCTACCCGGTCCTTCTTCTCGAAGCACAATTTTCGACGATGAATTAAGCTTACGTCGATTTTCCTCGTCATTCCCTTTCACCTTAAACAACAAGCTTGAGTTCGAGTTTATGCCATAACCGTGGTTCCATTAACCTCTTGCTTCATCATTACTTTGACTTGATGTCGTCGCTGATTGATCACATCGGCATGGAAACTCTCGACACTTGTGTCGTGATCATCATCAACCTTATGAGCTCTTCCAGGAATTCAGTTGAATTCATGATGGGTAATACCATCCTTGCCCCTCGATGATTCCTGTTCTCATCGACCACTTTATTGCCTTCCGTTCAACACAACTTGTTCGTGTTTGGTGTAAACCTTGAGATCACTGCTAACCAGCAGTCGATCTTCCTTACCTCGGTAGTATTACCATCTCTTTTTGTCAAGAATGTGGTGAGAATTTCACCACCTCTTAATAATTCTTCATAACATAATA
>NW_021221426.1:0-9091 GCF_002162155.2 Triticum dicoccoides
ATTTACAAACGGCCTGATGGGACACATCGGCTGTGTATCGTCTGGAACCGTCGGCTATATAGCAACACTCAGAAGAAAAATATCATATCGGAACAAGACGATTAGACATCGTACTTGGCGCCGCAGTCCGATCAGACTGGGCTGTCCTCTTCCCTAGGCGAGGTCATTACCAATTTAGTTTTGAATCTTCTAGTAAGTGTAAATTGTTAAGTATGTCACATTGTTATGATCAGTATGAATTGATTTTAATGTCCACTGAAGAAATTTTTCTTAGTTGAGAATTGCGAAGGGTTTGGGTTTGACCACTCAACTCTGTTTATCTCAGAGCTTGCACTGTACATGCAGTGAGCTGTACATTATCTTCTCGTCATTGTCACTCAATTCACAGGTCAACGGGCCTCCTTAGCTACTCCAAACCCAACATCTGCCGCCATAGCTACCTTCCACCAACACCGCCACTATGAAAACCTCATTGCGGCGGAGTCAAGGTGCTCGGAGAGGGCGCCAGCAACATGGACGAATCGCAACAACAGCGTTGTGGGTAAAACTAAAACACCATCGATAACTTCTATTGCTCTCATAGCAGAAGTATATATATTTTCCGCAAATCGGTTGGTGAAGACTAACGGGGAGCTATCAAACTTGAGGCAGCGAGGTGAATCCTCATGTGAAACAAAAAAAACCGGCTTACAAAAGCAAGAGAACAATTCACAAACATTGTTGAGCAAGAGGGGAAGGCAGCATTTGCGCAGTTACATTTATGCTGTGATATATCATTTGTTTCTAGTGTACCTACGTGTGCCCTTGTCCATAATCCTATCATGCTCTCTAAGACCGATATCAACAACACTAGCAAAGTAGCAACAATGATCAGTATAAGTGTCACTATACCAAAAGTTATAAGCATTGTCATCACCATGCATTGTCGTGGTACATGTCCTGCCACGTGTACAAACAACAACACCTAATAGGTTTTCCTGATAGAAATTTTTTTTTGACCGTGAAGACTGCAGGGCTTACACCCCACAGCATTTTATTAATAAAAACAGGAAGTAATTACAAAGTTCCTCAAGAGGGGGAACAGAATAAAGAGTAAGAAATCTACAAACCTATGAACAAAAAGATGTTACAATTGGATCAAAAATTCAAGGAGGCAGAAAATCAATCCATTTTAGAAGATCATCCTTGAATCTGGCCTTTATCCTGTGTGAAAGAAGGGATATATCATGAATGAACCCATTTCGCCATTGTCTAAAAGTTGGATGGACGTGTCTGAAAGCCTTGTCATTGCGCACTTTCCAGATGTTCCACCAGGCAATAAAGACCACCTCTGCAAAAAATGGTTTATCAAATTCCTTCCTTGCATGTAAGGCAATTTGCACCATATCATTGCTGTTCAACCAGGGTATTTGCAAGTAGTTCCAAACCCTCATGCTGAAATTGCATTGGAAGAATAGATGATTTCTATCTTCCAGAACTCCAGTGGGGCAGAGGACACAACCAGTCCATCATTAATTTTCCACTGTCTTCGCTGTATCATATCCTTTGTGTTTACTCGATCCATAATAACCAACCAAGCAAACATTTTAACTGTCATTGTACAGCAGCTTTTCCAAACCCAACTCAGAATTGGATTGGCAATAACAGGCCGATGAACAAAATTCATAGAATTTCTTCGCAGAATATTCACCCTTTTTTCCATGTCTCCAGGTCCACCTATCATCACAAGTATCATCCAATTGTCTCCCAGATAACATTGAAGTAAGCTGATTGAACTCCCTAAAAGCCAGTTCAGACAAAGGCAGAGTGAACATTTGTTGCAAGTTTCCTGCCATTATCACTTCCTTAACAGAAAGGTTCTTCTGAAGGCAAAAAGAATGGAGTCGTGGGAATCTTTCCTGCAGAGGTATACAGGAATGTCCAATCTCCCAATGATCAAACCAAAAGAGCACCGAATCTCCTTTGCCAACAGAAACAGATGTTACAGCTCGATATTTATCCATTAACTTACTAATGTCTCTCCACCAAAAAGAGCCACACAATGTGGTGTCATGTGGAACTCTTTGATAGTAGTAAGAATCCCACACCAAGCCGACCCATGGCACATCATCTCTGTTATAGAATTTATTCAGGTACTTGAGCAACAAAGCATCATTTTGCAGTTCCAAATTCAGAATTCCAAGTCCCCCCTTCATCTTGGGTCTGCAGACAAGGGGCCAAGCAGCCAAAGAGTGACCCTTTTCCTGACCATATTTCCTCCGTAGGCACTGCCTTTGAATCCTTTCTAACTGTTTTAGAATTCCCTTTGGCAAAGATAGTCTACAAAGAAAGAAAATGGGCACAGAAGATATTACTGAATTTACCAACTGGAGTCTGCTACCTTGAGGTAGAAACCAGGAACTAGCAGTTAGCCTTCTTTCCATGCAATCTACCAAAGGGAGCAAATCAACATTTTTTGGCCTAGTGGTTCCAACTGGTAGTCCCAAATAAGTGAAAGGCATCGAGCCTAACTGGCAGCCAAAAAAAGCAGCAAGTGTAGAAGCAACTGAGGGTTCAACATTGATGGGGTACATTGAGGATTTATGAAAGTTGATTTGCAAACCAGTTGCCATTGAAAAG
Source organism: Triticum dicoccoides (assembly GCF_002162155.2). Classification (NCBI taxonomy): domain Eukaryota; kingdom Viridiplantae; phylum Streptophyta; class Magnoliopsida; order Poales; family Poaceae; genus Triticum; species Triticum dicoccoides. The sequence goes on from NW_021221426.1 coordinate 2,620, forward strand.
GAATTGAGCACTGCTTTAAGAGCCTCCAACTGAGCCAGGTCAGCATTTGCAAATAGCAAGGTGTCATCAGCATACTGAACCACAGGATAAAAAGGATCATGTGTTGGCAAAGGTAGATCCAGCTGTCCCCTAAGCAATAAATCATTGAACATTGTTTGCAAAAGATCAGCCGCAATAACAAAAAGCAAAGGAGAGATAGGATCTCCTTGCTTAACACCACATTTGCACTTGAAGTGACTTCCAGGCACTCCATTTAGGAGGATTGAGGATGTTGCAGAAGTTAACAATTGTTTAATCCAAGTAATCCACTTGTTATCAAACCCCTTTGCCACTAGAATTCTCAAGATTGCCTCATGCCGAATGGTGTCAAAAGCTTTTTCAAAATCAAGCTTAAGCAAAAGAATTGGCTTCCTTGACTGATTCCATTGATGAATATATTCAAAAGTCCATGCAATACAATCTTGAATTGTCCTTGATTTAATGAAGCCATATTGATTCTTATGCACACATTTAGTGATTTCCTCCTGAAACCTATTGGCAGCCATCTTTGTCAGAAACTTAAGTCCTACACTTGTCAAAGAGATTGGCCTGAAATCTCCCACACCGTCAGGTGATTGCTTCTTTGGGACTAAAGTTATAAAGGCTTCATTGAGATTTTCCAAAATTACAGTCCCAGCATGAAATTCATTGACCAACTGAACAAAATCAGAAGAGATAATTTGCCAGCATCTCTTCATAAACATACCATTAAAACCATCTGGTCCAGGTGCTTTATCAACTGGCATTTCTTTTATTGCCTTTTCAATCTCATTCAGATTAAAAGGTTTTGTAAGCACCTCAAGACCTTGAATTCTTGGAATCAAAGAAATGATATCATTCCCCAGGACAATAGGTTTGATAGTTCCCATTCTTCCTTTGAAAGTTACCAAGAATTCCTTAGCAATCTCCCCATGATCTGAAGAAACAGTCCCATCAGACAAATGCAGGCTAGCAATAGAATTTTTTCTATATCTCTCTGTTGCCATGGCCTGGAAGAATTTAGAATTCTCTTCCCCCACCTTAATATATCTGATAGTACACCTTTTTCTCCAGTATAAATACTGCAAATGCAAAAGGTGTTCATGATGCAACTTGCATAATTTCCTGAAATTGTTCTCTGGAATAGACAGAGGCCTCCAGTCCTCTAAATCATCCAGCCAAAGAATTATCCAATTGCAATTTTCAATTAAAGATTTAATGTGAGAAAGCCCCTTCTGCCATTTCTTTAAAGCAAACCTCAATGATTTCAATTTGTCCATAATGTCTGCAGATATATGGAGTTTATGCGAGGGCTTGTTCCAGACCTCCCTTACACAATCCATGAAGCCAGGCTGTTGCACCCAATAGTTTTCAAACCTAAAAATATGTGCTTTAGGAATTGAGGTGCTGATAGTGATAATACATGGAACATGATCAGATGCTGTTCTCGCAAGAGGGGCCACTTGTGTCATGGGATAATGATTTATCCAGCTAGCAGAAGTAAAAAACCAGTCCAGCTGTTCCAAAAGCCGGAAATCCTGCATGTTAGACCAGGTGAATCTTCTACCTTTAAGTGGAAGTTCAAGCAGCCCTAAATGATCAATGATCTCATTAAAGATAAAAATATCATTAACATCCCCTCCTGGTAAATTTCTATTCTCCATTGATCTGATGAAATTGAAGTCGCCCACAATCAACCATTTTTGTTCAGGTTCTACTTGCAGATTGTACAACCAGTTGACAAAATCGTCCCTCATCTCACCCTGACAGGGCCCATACACATTAACTAAGAACCATTGTTCATTATTATGCAGTGAGATAAAACTGATGACAGTGCCGAAAGGCTTAACTTCAATTAACACACCCTTAAAAATATCAGAACGCCATACTGTCAGAATCCCTCCTGATGCCCCCCTTGAAGGTGAGTCAATAAATTGATCAAAGCCCACAGGACATATTGCCTTAACTAAGGAACGGGAACAATCAGATAACTTAGTTTCTTGCAAGCAGGCAATGGCACACTGACTTTTAGTGATTTTCTCTCTAACAGAACGCTGACGAGCTTCAGAGTTGAGGCCTCGAACGTTCCAAGAAATCACCTTCCAATTACGCGTAGATCTTTGGTACATAATATAACCAGTAACAGAATAATAGCCATTGCATGCCATATAATGTCACACAAACCACGCCATAACAGCCAAAAGGCAACCAGATCAAAGTGCAGAGCATAAAGTTCAGAAGTAGCAGGACAACAGCAAATTTAGCAGGCTCGCTACACCTATAAAAAGAGATAATCAACGACATTTAAACACCACTGGAGGAGGAATCATCCTTGGGATTAGCCATAAGCTTCTCTTTGGACAGAAGGTTCTGATCAATCTCCAGCTCCGCTCCGATTGCTTGCAGCACATTGATCGGTGTGGGCGGAGGAACTTCTTCAGTGGCACTGGGAGTAGCATCAACATCTTCAGGCTTGGACTGGGCCTTCTCAGGGATGGGCTTGGACCTTGGACGCCTCTTGGTGGGCTGGAAAGAAAGCTGCTCAAAAATAACAGGTTTAAACCCATCAAGTTTTGCCGCGCTTCTTGTACATCTTCTAACAGAAGTATCCACCAAGGGGGCCACTGGCTTCATTCTTCGCGCCTGCTTCTTGCCCTTGACCTGCGCAGAAGCAAAAACCACAGGAGAGGAAGAGATCTCCTCTAGTCCTTGAGGCACATCATCTTGTGTTTGCCCCCCAGATACATCCATCTCCACACCAACAGTGACATCATCAGAGGTAGCTTCTTCAGGAGAATTTCCAAAGAGATCTCTTGCAACAGGTCGTTTGGCCACAAAAGGCCTCCGAAGAACCAAATTGTTATGCAGAGCTGGAACCAGCGAAGAGCTCCTTTGGGAATCATCAAAGGCAATGGTCCAAGAGCGCTTGGAGTATGTCACTATCCCAAGAGGCTTGAAGAATATTGGCCTCGGCACCTTCTTGACAACAAACTCAGGCAGAAGATTCTCAAAAGACCTTTTCCAAATCATCTTTGGAGGTAGAGGTGGCCCAGCCACAATCCTAGCCATACCAGTTATTAACTGATGATGCTGAACAACAGGTGGTTGATAAGGAACAATTGCTAATGGATTGTCCTCAACAAGCTGTTGCACATTGTCCTGGAACTGGTGATCTTGCTGCATCTCTTGAGGATCCGCTATCAGAATTTCCACATGTTGCTCCACAGAAACAGATCCCTCTGGCTGATCGATGACAATTGAAATCTGATCCTGTTCCGACAGAGCAGGTTGAGGCTGCTGTGGGAGCTCCTCATCATTGTCTCCCCAATTTGCATGGCCCCAACCATCGCCAGCAGCGTCATTGTGATCAACTGGGGGAGGAACATGCGCATCATTCCAGCCAATCATCGGATAAGGCGGAAGAACAAACATCAAGTTATCATTCACAAGATTTCCAGGCAACGGGTGCGGATTGCCATCCAGAGGCATTGGATCCTCGTCATTGGGCATCTGATCAGCAAAATCAGCTCCCAACACATAGCAAGCAGCAGCCCATGAAACTTGAGCTCCCCCCCCCCCATTCAGCATAATCTCCAAAAACCACATCACGTGGTACTAACGGTGTATCAGGAAAACTTGCCTCCACTAGTGTGCGGACCAAATATGGATCTTCACTGTCCCAGGAGTGAAACTTTCCAAAAATGCCAACCGCTTGAGATATGAACTCAATGTTGCGATAGTCAAGAGGAATTCCAATAAACATAAGCCAACCCTTACGGAACCCATGACTACCCTTAAAATTTTCTCCTTCATCATGCTTCATGAATCTCACAAAACGATCATTGCCCAGAGGGAAAGGAGGGTGCTGAATCAAAGTGTATCTAACGGAAGGATCTCTGACTTGAAATAATCCAACTCCATGAAACCAAGGCTGAGCAGAGCGAACCAGAGTACCTCTTTCTTGCAGGAACTGCACAATCTCCTCTCTGACAGGCCCGATTGGACCCTCCGGAGCAGGCATAACTTCAGCCACCATGTACTCCTCATGGCGGCGGGGAGGGCGAGCCGTCGACGTGATGTAGGTACGGGGGAGGCGCCTTTCACCCCCATCAATGATGTGATGGCCAGCCGGGACGAAGCGCTGCGGATCAAGCTCAAAGTTCGCCATGGTTGGCAACTTGGAGGAAGGGAGGGGGTTTTCGTTGGAAGGGACAGGGGGAGATTGGTGCAATGTGGGCGGCGATGATGCGACGGGGCAAGCTATCCCAATTACTCCGGCACTATTCCCCTGACCGTCAGGATTTCCCGAGATATGTGTGTTTTGTTGCAGAGGGATTTTTTTCCAAACCAAACCATTGGAGCGCACGAAATCATTACAGTCCCTGGTAAAGTGACCCGTGCGCGAGCAAGCCGAGCAGGCCGCTCGCCTTCCACAAGAGGCTGCAAGGTGGCCCTTGAGAGAGCAGAGAGAACAGGTTAAAACCCGGTCCACCATGTCATTGACCATGGCATCAAACTGCTGCGCAGCTTCTTGCGAGGATGGTACTTCCAGAGAAGGCACAGATGGGCTTGAGTTTGTAGAGATAATTGGCAAGACAGAAACTGGGGTATTCTGTGCCGCTACTGGCCCATTAACCAAAGACCCATCCGATGGCCCAGCAGATGAATCAGACACTGGGCCAGGCATTTGGGCCTGTAGCGAAGAAGAACTAGAAACCTGATTTACATTTTGAACTGGAGAAAATCCCGCCTCCGAAAATTGCGCAGCAAGATTACCATAAACCACGGGCTGCGGATCCTCCGTTACCAAATCTAGTTGGGGCGGCGCGATTGACCGGTGCAACTCCGGCAGTGGCTGGACTGTGCCAAACACGATCGGAGGCCGAGCTACCGTCCAATGCAAGTCAAGAGGAGGCGCCTGTCTAATAACAACACGCTCATGAGCAGAAAGAGAATAACCTCCATCCATGATCGTATCAATGCAATCTTGGGTAGCAGGATATCTATAACCTTTGCAAGCAGAATACTGCTCAAAAGTGGCAAAGGTTAATTTCTTTCGAACTGTGGCGGTAGACTTAATTGAAGATCTAACTGGGGGCCTATGCATCGCCAAAAGACCCATAGATGAACGTCGCTTAGTAGGACTAATCAGAATCCATTCCGCATCACATTCCTTACGCCAAATCTTAAGTTCCCGAACCCAATTAGGCCCGCCATTGCCCCAGAGATTGAAGTAACATTTGAATAGATGGCAAGCAAAAAAGCGCAGATCCATAATAATGAAACCAACTTGCTTGCATGAAACTTGGAAAGAAAAAACCTTGTCTTTGATGAGAAGAACCCGAAGATCAATGGCCGATCCCCCAAGGGCAGCCTCCAAGGCCGCCGCCACCGAGTCCTCCGACAGCCGGAATGCATGGCGGCTAAAGGACACAATCAACGTGAAGGCCCTACGTCCCATTGGATGGATCGTCTGACCAGTGGATTTGAAAACCTCATCAGAGAAAGCTCTACCCCTGAAGAAATCCAAGCCAAGGGTAGATCCACCAGAAGAACCCATGAGAGATGGGTATTGCCTTGATCAGGAGGAGACGCCGGAGGAGATGATCGGAAGGGATCCCCGAATTAGTGGATGATGGTGGAGATCGCCGACGGTGAGATCAGCGCCGAGGTGGGGGGCGGGAGCGCCATCCTAACTAGTCCAATCTTGTTGATCCAAAGGAGTTCTTTGTTGAAATGGAGTCCCTGATAGAAAATTGACACGATATGATCAGACATCAGTTGATCTCATATGAAGATGCATGTTTATCGACCCAACAATGCACCCGGTCGTCAGTTAAGGCATACCGCCACAGTTTCTTCCTGTTGTTGATCCAAGCACACTTGACGAGCAGGTTGCTATCCATGTGGATACTGGGGCTGATAACCCTTCGTTGTCAAGGTTGTCTCCGGAGAGCTGCAAGGAAAGTAAGTTGGGCAACCGTGCAATCGCAAAGGCTTCCATGTTGTGGGAATGGGGTCGACCAATGTGTGGATATATCCCTGGGTGAAGGGATTGCTTGATATGTACGTAATGCTTCAGCTGTGGGCAGAATTCAAGCACTCGCCAGGCATGCCTAAAACTACAATTCGAAAGCGCGAGCTCCTCGAGCAGAGGGAGCTTCTTCAGTGCCTCTGCAAATGGTTTGCTGTTGTGCCTGGACCCGATGAGGCAGAGGCTCTTTAACGAGGGTGCACTGCAAGGATGGATGTGTCGTCTGTATGTTATTAGTAGTTGACAGTGACTGAATTTTCTGAACAATTAAAATCTCTGAACTAAACGAATGGTCTAGGAAAAAGATCTTACTGCTGTGCGAGGTAAAGGAGCAGGTCGTCGTCGACGTAGTGATCGCGCAAGAACCACTGGCACTGCCCCGCGCTCAACGGGATGGCGAAGAGCCGCGCCGTCCTGTTG
>NW_021221427.1:0-3178 GCF_002162155.2 Triticum dicoccoides
CCAATAAACCCTATGAGCCCATCATTGATTATAGTGATGATGATGATTATTCATTTATTGATGATACTGATCAAGGTTATTAGTAATGTCAGGTATTCAATTTTTTATGTTCTACTTGATGATGATACACTCAAGTGATATACATATTATTATTCATGTCGGTACTTTTTTTTATGTTGTACTAATTTCATTTATTCTTTGTCATGGCAGGTGTTGAAAGATGGTTTGCACTGGTCGGGAGCGCGCCGAGGCCCCTTCTTCGTCGGCGCGTGGTGCGAGGTCTTCCATTCCACACGCAACTCTTCGCCGATCGTTGCTAGACGGTATGGCGACACCGCCGGGCCCTTCTTCGTCGACCGCGGTGCCCAGCAGGGGACGAGGTAAGAAGAAGAGAGGAGGTGGAGCACGTGGTCGCGGGAGAGGAGGTAGGGTGACTCTTATGGCGCCTTCCTCGCCGCCGCCCCCAGCTGTTTCACCTGAGCACGTGACTGCTAGGGTGGACTCGTCTAAGGAGGAGGCTACAGGGACTCCGGACCACGAGCCTCCAGTCCACGGGTCTTCAGCCCACGAGCCTCGGGTCGACGGGCCTTCGGCCCACGAGAGTTGGGCCCACGAGACCCCTGAGAGGAGCACACGTCTGGATGGGGTACTTGGTCGAGTCAGCCTGAGGAGCCGAGTGGCCATGCTGATGATGGCGGGGAGCCCACTGATTTTGAGGAGGAGGGGGAGGAGGGGGGCAACATCTACCAGCGTGGTGCTACACGGCTCCCATCCGTGCCGGCGACCCGCGAGCAGAGGTGGTTGATTTTCCCTGATGGGGAGAGGTAAGTGCATTTAATCTTTTTGTACCTTCTGCATTCACGTTTCTTCAAATAACTAATGCGTTGGCCTTGTCATGCTGCAGGGGTTGGGACCACCATGAAAGTGTCCGCCGGACCAACTCCGTCCTTGGAGTTCTGATTCGGCAAAACTTCCCGGGGTTTGTCACGTTGTCTGGTGAGGGTTGGCTTCCAGAGGTTGGATTGAGTTGGGAGCACTACTTGGCTGCCCCGGCCCCGCCGGGTGAGATTATCTATGGTGTCTTGTGCAAGACGAGGGCAGACGTGGTGATGAGAAAGTTCGGGTAATTTCTCCTTTACACAATTAAAAATCTTCAACTAGCTAGTTATTAATTGTACTAATCAATATTGTCTCAATTGATTGCAGACATTCTACAGGTGTGAGGAGGGATACGAGGAGGAGGCGGTAGTTGTTATCGACAAGGAGTGCAAGCGCCTAGTTCAGAACTTACGACATGAGGTTTGGGTGCAGGCTGTTCGAGACTACTACGCCGGGCGTGGTATCAAGAAGCCCAAGCAGGAGTGTCACAATAAGTTCTTGAGTAAGGAGCACTACATGAAGGTAATTCTTAAGGCCTTGTACTTACTTCCTTCATTTAGTAATTCATAGCCGTAGCGCTGAAGTTTCTATTTGCTAACTTAGGCCCCTCCGAGATGGTGTGCCGATCGGATGGATTGTTGGGAGGTGTTTGTCAATGCGTGGTCCTCAAAAGAATGGCGGGCTACCCACAACCAGGCCAAGGACAAACGTGCCCAAATGGAAGGTGTGCCACACCACCATGACAGCTCCAACTTATTTCAGTACGGGCGGAACTCGGTATGTGGTTTGCTTCATGATTCATGCAATTCATTCATCATGCTAGCTTTAGCCCTTTAATTACTAATTTACTTTGTTTCTCTCTTTCAGGCATGCTACAATAAGGCGGATAAGGTGCCAGAGGTGTACGACCTGTATGCCATGGCCCACACTGGCCCTTATAAGAAAGTCAAGGCATCTCTGTGTCTGACCTCGATGATCCAAAGAACTTCACCAACATCTCCGGCCACGACAAGATCATGCAATATAGAGATCAGGGGAAGGCGAGCAAAGGGGAGGACTATAACCCGAGCCAGGGTCCCATTGATATAGAGCTGCTGATGATATCTGATGGCGGGAGGTCCCATGGCTCCATAGCCGTGGGAGATGGACTTATCCGTTGTACTAGCACTCTCCCGGAGATCAAGGCGCGCTAGTCGAGCTCCACTCCTGACATAAGGCCTCGTGAACGGCCAGTCCAACTCACCCTCAAGGTTAGTTATACGTACTCAGGTATCTTTCTCCATTATATTGTGTGCGCTTCCATCAATGATTACAAATGGTGTGTGAGTGGTGTTGCAGGCTGCTATACAGAGTGAGAGAGATAGAACGGAGAAACTTCTGGCGGAGGCGGCGGAGAGGCAGCGGGAGTTGGAGGAGAGGACGACAAAGATGTTGGAGGAGGAGAGGGCACGGAATGACATGCAGGCAAGGGCCATGTACGAGCTCCTTGTGGTAAGTTTCTTCTGCAGATTACTTGCTAGTCTTAACATTTGAGTCTCATTACTAACTAGTATGACTCTGTTGTGAAAACAAAATGTGCAGTCTGTGTGCGAGAAGTCCGGTCAGACCGCTCTGCCGATGCCAGTGATTGCTCCTGGGAGCACGGTGAGTTTAATTTGAATGGACATTACTTGTTAGTCTTAACATTTGAGTGTCATAATGCTAACGAGACATTGGAAATGATCTTTGGTGCAGCTTAACTCTAGAAACGCATCGCACGATCCTTCTCGAGCTACCGGCACGACCCAGCCCGCTCCTACACCTCCCTGATCACGGTAAGTTTCTCTAGTGTTTTGCTTAACAAATGCATAAAGACCTAGACTTAGCTTTATTTCCTCCAATATGCTTACCATACTGACCTAGAGTTAGCTTCTTTTCCTTCAAAATGACTTAATAAGCTTACTGACCTCATAAACCATCCATTTTAGCTAAGTTAGCTCTAAACTATATGTACTTAGCTTACTTATGTCAAAAATTGCATAATTAGCTTAGTTAGCTCATAAACGATCCATTTTACCTAAGTTAGCTCTAAAATGACTCATTTTACCTTAGTTAGCTTACAAGTGATCTAATTTATCCAAGTTAGCTCTAAAATGACCCATTTGACGTAGATTAGCTCCTAAATGATCCAGTTTACCTACGTTAGCTTTAAAATGATGCATTTCACCTAGGTTAGCTCCAAAATGACCCATTTCACCTAGGTTAGCTCCAAAATGACCCATTTCACCTAGGTTAGCTCCAAAATGACCCATTTCACCTA
>NW_021221428.1:0-1736 GCF_002162155.2 Triticum dicoccoides
TAACAACTTAGACAACTTAAGCAGGTTAGCAGCAAACACTTAGATAAACGGCAGATTAACCACCGCACACCATAAGTTCACACCCACCATAGACCATAGGACATAAGTTCTTACACACCATAGACAATAAGTTTTAGAGTCGACCAGCAAATACCGATAACATAAAAGGACACGGCGGTCCTGGGGCAGCAGCAGCAGTCTAGCAGCACATCACTTGTCTCCCATGTTTAGCGGCGGCGCGGCGGGATGTAGTAGGGCTCATTGACTTTGACAATCTTTAAAGCGCCCGTAGGCCGCATGTTTGGCCAGAGTACTGGCCTTTTGCTTCCTACTGTAGGAGTTGCCAGTGGTGACGGCATGTTGCATCAAGCCATCAATGCCGCCCTTGATCGCCTTGCCATAGAAGGGGCAGCCAAGCTTGCCATAGAAACGGTACTTGAATTTTCCAGCAATCAGCTGCCTCATGATGTAGTGGCTCTTGCTGTGCCTGCTGTCCATGTCATACCCCACATCATCGTCATCCTCCTGTGAATTAGTACACAAAGAAGAACTCAGTTAATCTATTCTGCTACATTGCTCTTAATTAGAATGTGTGAAAAGTACATAAGTGTAACATGACAAATATCTATTTGCTGGAAATAAGGCATATATGCACATACATAATTGACCCAAATAATTTGACATGCATAAATATGGACGGTGGAATAGTTGCATTGATAGATTAGTGCACAAGAAGTACATAATTAACACATGAAAAAATTCATGATGTGGCTTGGTTAAATGATACTTGATACTTGTTACAGGTGTAATTCTGATTGGAATCAGAAAAAAGGCTTCATTATACTCCTCCATGTTACACACAAGGGGGTATTCTTCTATCTACTGGAATCAAGAAACCATTATTCTTTCTGAGAGCAGCAATACTAATTCTCCAACATTGTTAGCCCCTGATAAGTTTTAGAAGGAAATTGATAAAGGAGCTATGGGCTACTATCTTTATCCCTTAACTTATGACTCTGATGATACCGGTGTGGAAAATACTTTGGAGGAACTTAACTTGGAAAAGGAAATTTTGTCATGCAAAACAAAGTGTTTTTTTGTCTATTTATTGGAATAAAAAAATTGAATTCTAGTTTTACAAATATATGCTAAAAAATATTCATTCCAGTGGTCTAAAAAAAGATTCATAAATTGAATTCCAGTTTTACAAATACAAGTTGAGTATTTAGGGCATGTTGTCTAAAAAACATTCATTCCAGTGATCAGATGCTGAAATTGAGGCCTTCACAACATTGAAGAATTGTCTGGTCACTGCTCTTGTTATGGCTTTGCCTTATTTGACCCTACCATTTACTTTTTAAATAGATGCATCAGGTGAAGGTATTGGTTCTGTCCTCATGCAACAAGGCAGACCAATTGCTAGAAAAGGAAATGTTGTCATGCAAAACAGGGGTTCTCAAAGAAATAATCAAGTGGTCAGAACAGGATTCTTACCAATTAAATCTGAATGTAGATGCATCATATGATAGTTAAGAAGGAGATGAGTCGACGGGTGGTGTTTTAAGAGATCAGTATGGCAACTTTGTGTCAATCCAGTAAATTATCATTATATTCCAAATGCATCATCTGCCTGCTTGATGGATTCGGTGGCAATGAAAGAAGGCCTATCTTTGGTAGCACCTGCAGGCTATCATCAAATTATTGTAGAATGGGATTGCTTACAAGTTGTTCAAGCT
>NW_021221429.1:0-5010 GCF_002162155.2 Triticum dicoccoides
TGCTCACGAGTTTACCTATGTTCCTATTATCTTTCTTTGAGGTCCCAGTTGGGGTTAGGAAAGGACTGGACTTCTATCGATCCAGATTCTTTTGGCAGAGTGATGAACTTAAGAGAAAATACCGACTGGCCAAATGGGATATTATCTGTCGACCAAAGGACCAGGGGGCCTTGGTATTGAAAATTTAGAGGTCAAGAACAGATGTCTGCTTAGTAAGTGGTTGTATAAGTTGTCATTTGAGACGGAGGCAACATGGGCGCAGATTTTACGTAGTAAATATCTGCAGTCCAAGACCCTATCCCAGGTCACTGTCAGACCAACTGATTCGCCGTTCTGGAAGGGGCTCATGAGAGTCAAAGCTACCTTCTTTAACAGAACTAGGTTTATTGTCGGTAATGGCAACAACACTCGATTCTGGGAAGATACGTGGCTTGGTGACGCGCCTTTGGCGATCCAGTATCCGTCCCTTTATCATATTGTTCAGCATCGTGAGGCTCTTGTTGCTACGGTCATGCAGTCCATTCCACTTAACATTCAGTTTAGTAGGGTGCTTGTGGGTGATCGGTGGGAAGCATGGCTTCACTTGGTTCGTCGACTGATGGAGGTTCAGTTAACTCCTCAGCCCGATCAGTTGTGGTGGAAGCTTACTAGATTTGGGGAGTTCACAGTTAAATCGATGTATATCGATATTATTAACTCTAGTGTGATTTCTAGTTCCAAAGAGGTTTGGAAAGTCAAGGTCCCTCCGAAGATCAAAGTGTTTATGTGGTTTGTTCATAAACAAGTAATTTTAACAAAGGACAATCTAGTTAAGTGAAACTAGACAGGTTCTACTAGGTGTAGCTTCTGTGATCGGGAAGAGACTATCAAGCACCTCTTATTTGACTGCCCGTTGGCACGAGGGTTGTGGCGCTCTGTGCAAATTGCCTTTAACATTACTCCTCCGACTTTATTCGGGACGTGGCTTGCTGGGATAGAGCCAGAAACAGCTAGACACATTTGTGTAGGAGTTTGTGCGTTGTTATGGGCAATTTGGAATTGCAGAAATGATTTGGCATTTAACAGAACACCAACTATTCATTTTTTGCAGGTTTTATTCCGGACTACTGCGCTGATCCGTATGTGGTCCTTACTCACTCCGACGGAGGCCAGGGAGCGTTTGGTTACTGGATCTGTCCGGTGGGAGATGGTAGCGCGGGATATCTTCAACCGGTTTGGATGGCGGTCATGTAGTAGGATAGACGATTAGTTTACCTATCTGTTATTTTGCCAGCCGGTTGTGCCTTGTCAGGTTTTCTATTTTGGCGTTGACGCTCTGTGTGAGCTAGCCGATTTTTTTTGTTCGCAGACTTAAAGACCTTATTAAACCTTTTTACTTGCTAATAAATGTGGCCGTATGCATCGTTTTGATGCAGAGGCCGGGGAGTCCCCTTTTCAGAAGAAAAAAAAGACGAAAGGAGGGACAACAACGATGCTGTCATGCGTCATCGGATTGCAGATGGCGAGCCGGAGGCCGTCGGCCGCGCGGTCCTGGCGCCGGTCGCTCCGGAGCTCCAGAACGAGGCGGCCGTTCCGGGATGCGACGGGACGGGAGTTGTCCAGGAGGCCGTTGCTGTGATCTAGACCCTCGACACCTAAAGAGTGCCGGCCAGGCGGCCATCATGGAGGAAGCGCCCGCCGGTGGCCGTTGCGACGAAACACGGCCGTGGCGACGACGTCGCGTCCTGGCCGTGGCCGCCGCGCGTGGTGGGCCAGTTTTTCTCCTGGTGGAAGAGGCCGACTGCGAGGTCCGGGAAGAAGCGGCCGAGGGGTGGCAGGGAGCGGGAGGGGACGGCGGTGCTCGTGGGCCCCAACGTCGGCACGTGGCGGCACAGCGAACCACCGTAGTCGTGTCCGGCAGCTGGGCGAAGATGCCGGTGAGCGCATCATCCGTGAGCGACGCCGTCGGATCGCCGCTTAGTTTGCGGTGACGGCAACCTTTCTTGATCCGGCGGTCCTTCGCCTCCCTGCCGTACGACGCGGCAGGACTACGTCGGAGGCTGCGTTGTTGTCCTGTGCGCGGCGACGACATGTCGGCTCTGTGGTGCAGATTGTGTCTTTGAATTCGCGAGGAGGATGGTATTTATAGACCACCAATCCCCAATCCGAGCACGACTCACACTGTTACGGATCTGTAATCTCCGGAGCATCAGAAGCACTTGGTTTTCGTTTTCGTTTTCGTTTTCGTCTTCTGCGGGTCTTTCGGTCAGCGAGCAGCGAGCAGCACTATCGTCGTTTTATAGCCATGGGTTCATCATTTATGCTATTAATTCAGGTTCAGAGAATTCGTACAAAACTTCCGGTTTTTCAGTCAGTTTTTGTTTGTTTGTTTAGGTTTAGGTTTTTTCTATTACTTCCTCCGTGTCGAAATATCAGAACTTTTTTTAGATTCGCAGTGTCAAAAAAAGTCTTATATTTTGATACAGAGGGAGTACTTCTGATGCTCTTTGTTTTGCTATGATGTTTCATGACAGATTGGAAGTTTTCATAACGAAAAAAAACAAATATGTAGGCTTTGAACTGAGCTCCAATGTATTTTAACAACAAAAGTAATAATTGGATAATAATGAACTATTTTAACCGAATACTTCATGTCTTAGTTGGATGGCTAATTGTGTTCGCACAAACATACTCTTTTTATAAAAAATCCTGATGTGGAGTCATGAATATAGTAATGTTTTATAAATTACAGAAGTGAGAAGACTTTTCCTAATTTGTGACATGTATATATATGTGCAATTATTTTCTGACTCATGTCACTGATTTGTTAATTTGTTTCAGATTAAACACTAGGTAAAATAGTGGTGGTGAAGGAAAGGAGTATTGGATAAAAAATATTATGAAAAAGACTCGTGTCATTTCTGTTTTGCCTGTGTGAACTAGAGTTCGAGTGAAGAATGAGGTAACGGCTGAGGCAAAGAACCGAGTTGAAAATCTACCCCTTATCTAACAATTTCAATGATCTCCTCACGGCAGGCAAGATGGAGGTGGTTGTGGATGCCACAAAAGATTTAAGGTATATACAATGTGCAAGACCATGTACAAAAATGTTTGTTCGAAAATCAATCATGCAAACCGGCGCTGATGATGAGGGTGTGTGCCCTCTCCTTGGAGAGAACATCCTGACGAGACTATCTTTGTAGACAAAGATATCATCAGTAACATAAGGCTTTTATGTCAGTCAGCATGAGACACCCTCGAGGACAATTCCGTCACTTGGCTCACATTGTGGAAAATGTATCCTTCATTCGGATGAAGCTCACTTGGCTTATTAGGAGACCCGTGGTATGCAGCATTGATGAAGACGTTACCAAGATTTGAAGCTTGACATTTTTACTAACAATTAGAACGTCCATTACCTTCAGTAGCAGACATGTATTATTACTCTTTAACACACCTGCAACGTAGCAGCAGCCCAGGGGTAGCAAACCCTACATAAGCATACCACTGACGTCCAATTACGGGTTCAATACCTCTGTAACAACAAATCCATATGCAAGAAACACCTCTCCGAAGAGGGGTCTGGACCTGTATAATTCTTGTGTCACCCACCAACACATCGTTAGATCATGCCTCCTACCTCTCTCATTATCAGATTTACCCAACGACATATTCCCTCTAGCGACCCCAGCAAGCCAATGAAACAAAAATAGACCGTAAGAATCACAACTTAAGAACCTTGATCAAATCAAAATTCAACAACATTGAATTTGTTAACTATCTTACAATATCCATGTAGAGAAGAATAGAAACCACATAAATATTCAAAAATCAAGTGTCGCACCCTGCTCATCAAAAAATTAACAATCTCGAATGGTGAAAATGCTAATAATGAACTCTGGCCACCATGCAACAAAACCATGAACTAAAAAAACCCAACCGCAATGGCAGGAGCAGGATAGTTCATGTGCTCTAGTAGTCATAGGTTCCTCGCACCCATGGAACTGTTGATAAAGAACAATGGACGCAATGCAATACTTTTAACAAGATATATAGCCAATCACGTACCTGGCAATCGCAAGTGTGGAAGTTTCATGTGCTCTTATTGTCATATGATCTGGCATTGGTGGAAATGGAGAGGTGTAGTAGGGAGGTCACTCATAGCTGGTCGGTGTAGATGAACATATACATCAAATCATGCTCCCTAGTGGACCTCTCATGTTATCAGCCTTCAGAGTTGTCCGAATTTTTACTTAGGACGGGTCTAGACGTCCAATCAGAGTTAACATTCCCGCCTAGGGCATTGTAATTGCATTCAATGTTGGCATATTATACAAAGCATGAATTTTGTGGTAATAACTACAAATCTCTCTTCCTCTCTGACTAGATTTATTTTGTAAGCTTTGAAACTGGTCGGTTAAAATATCGACCTCTCCCTCAAGCATGGGTCCCATGTGCACTTCCTTTAGCCCAATACAAGAAACTTGCTCCCAGACATAGTTTTTTTTAAGTTTTGTAACTTGCCTCTCCCCCAATATGTCGGTCCCATATGCCCGTGCTTGCCAGAAGTCACGTTTTATATCTAGCTGTTAGAAGGGGGCATTTTTTTACGTACATTCAAGTAGCCCGATATCCCACCGATGACACAAGTTATTTTTTTTTCATTTTCAATCTAAATCTCCCTTATGTTGTAGTTGCTATCTCTTGATCTAAATGTGCTTCATGATGAGTATACTAAACATGATGGTTGCCTACTCTAGTGTACACAAGCCCCGCCCACCGGGTAATACACGACAACTGAGGAGGTGGGCTGGTAGCGATTGAGGAGGAAGACGATGGTGCGGCGATGATGTCCTAATCCTATATCATGGCCATCATGTTGTACTCAATTTTCAATTCATGTTGAAACCATATTTGCAACATGATTGCACAACTCCTTTTTTAGGGCTAAACTCATTTTGTTAACATGGTCACATATTGTATAGTTGCAGATGCGACCTAATGGAGTAGCCCACTGGCCTTATACATGGG
>NW_021221430.1:0-1507 GCF_002162155.2 Triticum dicoccoides
TCTGTTTTCTATTTTAGTTACTGTTTTCTATTTATGACATTTGTTTTAACTTAATTAAAATGCTAAGGCATTTTCAAAAACCCTGAAAATAATTGTGGGATCTGTTTGTAATATTTCCAACAGCCCCCACTTAAGTTCAGAATTATTTGGACATTTAAAATATTATATAGCATTTAATTGCCCAAATGCAAATACTATAAGATTTAATTCAGAGCCCAAATATGTCATGAAAAAATTGTGCAACACCTCTGGTTATTACTTCTAGCTTTTCCCAGAAATGATGAACATTTTTGAAAGCCATTTGGATTCACTGAAATTATTTTTAGGTTGAACCTATTTGAATTCCATTTGGTACTAGGGTTTGGACATCCCCATTTCAAGTTTCAATGAAAATTAAACATGATGCAAACAAAATGCAACACTAGGCAGCATCAGAAGCTAGGGACGTGACATTTGACCCTGCTAATTAACCCTGTGACACTGACAGGAGGGCCCCACCTGCTAATTAATCCTAGATTAGTTTCTGTTTAGTTTTTAACTAATCCTAGTGGCCCCACGCGTCAGCTTTGACTAAGCTGACGTGGCTGTTGACTGGGCCCACATGTCAGCGACACTAATCAGCCCCAGTCACTGACCAGTGGACCCCACTGGTCAGGTTTGACCTGAACCTGCCCTGTTGACCTGATGACGTCAAGGTGATGTCATGCTGACGCATTAAATGATTTTCTGGATTTAAAATAAATCAGAAAATCCAGAAAATAGCTAAAACTTCTAAAAATCATAGAAAATTAACCGTAACTCCAAATTAAATATATTATATATGAAAAATCATCAGAAAAATTCAAGGAATCCATCTGTACCATTTTCATGCATGTTAGAACAACTTATAACTACTGTTTAGGACAAATGAAGTGAATGACATTTAAATAACCCCATATGGAGTTTGAATTTGAATCTTGGATTCAAACCAACTTCATTTAATCTGGTTTTACGTGCATTAGCCCAAAACACATTCATATTGCCATGTCATAGCATGCATCATATTGTGCATTGCATTGATCGTGTCTTTTCTGTATTTGCTGGTAATTGTCCCCTCTCGATAGACGTGATACCGATGATGTGATCGTTGACACTGATGAAGACTCAATGTTATCTTCAGAAGTGCCAGGCAAGCAAAACCCCCTTGTTCATTCCGATACAATCCTACTCTCTCGCTCCTGCTCTCTTTTAATGCATTAGGACAACACCGATTCATCTGTTACTTGCTGCGGTAGCTGAACCCCTTTATCCTCTGCATGACCTGTCATTGCCACAGTAAATAGATGAAACCCACTAGCATGAGTAGGAGTTGTTTGAGCCCTGTTGTGCCTACTCATTCATGCTTGTTTGTCATGCCTGCTACTGCTTAGAGTTGAGTCAGGTCTGATTCATCGGGGATGAATCAGAGGTGTGTGAACATGTCCTACTGTGTGTGAGCTAAGTGTGTGAATACGATTTGGTAAAGGTA
>NW_021221431.1:0-1096 GCF_002162155.2 Triticum dicoccoides
GTGTTTGGTCTTGACGACCACATCGTCTACGTATGCCTCTACTGTTTTGCCTATCTGGGTAGCCAGACATGTCTGAATCATGCGCTGATATGTTGCGCCGGTGTTTTTGAGTCCGAAGGGCATTGTGTTGAAGTAGAATGGCCCATATGGAGTAATGAATGCCGTTGCGGCCTGGTCTTTTTCCGCCATCTTGATTTGATGGTATCCTGAGTATGCGTCGAGGAAGCACAATGAATCATGCCCTGCGGTAGCATCGATGATTTCGTCGATGCGAGGGAGAGGGAAAGGGTCCTTTGGACAGGCCTTGTTAAGGTATTTGAAATCGACGCAGAGGCGCCAGGATTTGTCCTTTTTTGGTACCATTACTAGGTTGGCTAGCCAGTCCGGATGTTTGATATCTCTGATGAATCCGGCTTCTAAGAGCTTGGCTAGCTCCTCTCCCATTGCCTATCTTTTGGGTTCGGAAAATCACCGAAGAGCTTGTTTGACTGGCTTGAATCCTTTTAGGATATTTAGGCTGTGCTCTGCCAGCCTGCGTGGGATTCCTGGCATGTCTGAAGGGTGCCAGGCAAAAATGTCCCAATTTTCCCGGAGGAATTCTCGTAGTGCGGCTTCTACATCAGGATTTAATTGTGTCACAATGGATGCCGTCTTTGTGGGGTCCGTTGGATGGACCTGAAATTTGACTATTTCGTCTGCTGGTTTGAAAGAGGTGGACTTGGACCTCTTGTGGAGTATCACGTCGTCCCTATCCACCGTTGAGCGCAGCGCAGTTAGTTCCATTGCCGCTAGGGCTTCGGATAGTGCCTCTAGGGCCAGTGCGGCTGTCTTATTTTCAGCGCGTAGTGCTATATCTGGATCACTGGCGAGAGTGATTATTCCATTGGGTCCGGTCATTTTGAGCTTCATGTACCCGTAATAGGGTATAGCTTGGAAGATTGTGAATGCCTCTCGCCCTAACAAAGCGTGATATCCGCTGCCGAATAGGGCCACTTGGAACGTGACCTCTTCGGACCTGTAATTGTCTGGCGAGCCGAACACTACATCTAGTGTTATTTTTCCTGTGCAGCGTACTTCTCGACTACGGATTATTCCC
>NW_021221432.1:0-408 GCF_002162155.2 Triticum dicoccoides
TAAGAAAACACTGAAAGAGCTCAACGAGGAGTGAAGCAACAGGGGTGGACCAACATAAAACCCAAAAAAAGAAAGGAAAGTCAAGTGGACATGTTGGTCACCGCTTGACAACTCTTTGTATCATCGCCAAGCCACTCCCTGCTCCTAGATGACAGATTATACATTGAACAATTCGTCTCCTCATCTATGGGAAACAGGGAACAACATGGAGGCCCATGCACGCCGAGGAAAGCTGGAGAAGGACACTGACAGCGTGGGTCGGTGCCGCATGGTTGAAACTAAGCAGCTCGCGGACC
The DNA here is from genome assembly GCF_002162155.2 of Triticum dicoccoides. Lineage (NCBI taxonomy): Eukaryota > Viridiplantae > Streptophyta > Magnoliopsida > Poales > Poaceae > Triticum > Triticum dicoccoides. The sequence continues at coordinate 297 of NW_021221432.1, forward strand.
AGATCCAGAGGAGACGATCGCCGTATTGGTGAAAAGAAGAAAGGACCTAGGCTGATTCATAAGTCGAGGATCTGAGGAGATGAGCAGAACAACAGCCACATATCGCGTCGCG
>NW_021221433.1:0-17881 GCF_002162155.2 Triticum dicoccoides
TATAAAGGATCTAGGGGGGAGGCGGCCCGCCAGGAGGAGGGTGCGCCAAGGGGGGAGTCCTACTCCCACCGGCAGTAGGACTCCTCCTTTCCTAGCTAGTAGGAGAAGGAGAAGGGGGAAGGAGGAGAGAGGGGGGAAGGAAAGGGGGGCGCCGCCCCCCCTCCTTGTCCAATTTGGACTAGAGGGGGAGGGGGCACGCGGCCCTGCCTTGGCCGCCCCTCCTCTTCTCCACTATGGCCCATGAGGCCCATTATACTCCCCGGGCAGTTTCGGTAACCGCCCGGTACTCCAGTATATGCCCGAACTTGCATGGAACACTTCCGAAGTCCAAACATAGTCATCCAATATATCGATCCTTATGTCTCGACCATTTTGAGACTTCTCGTCATGTCCGTGATCATATCCGGGACTCCGAACTACCTTCGGTAAATCAAAACACATAAACTCATAATACCGATCGTCACCGAACGTTAAGCATGCGGACCCTACGGGTTTGAGAACTATGTAGACATGACCGAGACACGTCTCTGGTCAATAACCAACAGCGGAACCTGGATGCTCATATTGGCTCCTACATATTCTACGATGGTCTTTATCGGTCAAACCGCATAACAACATACGTTGTTCCCTTTGTCATCGGTATGTTACTTGTCCGAGATTCGATCGTCGGTATCTCAATACCTAGTTCAATCTCGTTACTGGCAAGTCTCTTTACTCATTCCGTAATGCATCATCCCATAGCTAACTCATTAGTTACGTTGCTTGCAAGGCTTATAGTGATGTACATTACCGATAGGGCCCAGAGATATCTCTCCGACAATCGGAGTGACAAATCCTAATCTCGATCTATGTCAACTCAACAAGTACCATCAGAAACACCTATAGAGCACCTTTATAATCACCCGATTACGATGTGACGTTTGGTAGCACATAAAGTGTTCCTCCGGTATTCGGGAGTTGCATAATCTCATAGTCATAGGAACATGTATAAGTCATGAAGAAAGCAATGGCAACAAACAAAAGATCAAGTGCTAAGCTAACAGAATGGGTCAAGTCAATCACATCATTGTCTAATGATGTGATCTCGCTAATCAAATGACAACTCATGTCTATGGCTAGGAAACTTAACCATCTTCGATTCAACGAGCTAGTCAAGTAGGGGCATATTAGTGACATTCTATTTGTCTATATATTCACACATGTACTAAGTTTCCGGTTAATACAGTTCTAGCATGAATAATAAACATTTATTATGATATAAGGAAATATAAATAACATCTTTATTATTGCCTCTAGGGCATATTTCCTTCACTATGCTCCCCGGCAACGGCGCTAGAAAATAGTCTTGATAACCCACAAGTATAGGGGATCAAAATAGTTTTTGAGGGTAGAGTATTCAACCCAAATTTATTGATTCGACACAAGGGGAGCCAAAGAATATTCTCGAGCGTTAGCAGTTGAGTTGTCAATTAAACCACACCTGGATAACTTAATATCTGCAGCAAAGTATTTAGTAGCAAAGTAGTATGGAAGTAAAAGTAACAGTGGCAAAAGTAATAGTAGCAGTTTTGTAGTAATTGTAACCGTGGCAGCGGTAAAGTAACTAAGCAAAGGTTAACATGTGAAAAGCTCGTAGGCATTGGATCAGTGATGGATAATTATGTCAGATGCAATTCCTCATGTAATAGTTATAACATAGGGTGACACAGAACTAGCTCCAATTCATCAATGTAATGTAGGCATGTATTCCGAATATAGTCATACGTGCTTATGGAAAAGAACTTGCATGCCATCTTTTGTCCTACCCTCCCGTGGCAGCGGGGTCATATTGGAAACTAAGGGATACGAAGGCCTCCTTTTAATAGAGTACCGGACCAAAGCATTAACACTTAGTGAATACATGAACTCCTCAAACTATAGTCATCACCGGTAAGTATCCCGATTATTGTCAGTTCGGGGTTAACAGGTCATAACACATAATAGGTGACTATAGACTTGCAAGATAGGATCAAGAACTCACATATATTCCTGAAAACATAATAGTTTCAGATCTGAAATCATGGGACTCGGGCCCTAGTGACAAGCATTAAGCATAGCAAAGTCATAGCAACATCAATCTCAGAACATAGTGGATACTAGGGATCAAACCCTAACAAAACTAACTTGATTACATGGTAAATCTCATCCAACCCATCACCGTCCAGCAAGCCTATGATGGAATTACTCATGCACGGCGGTGAGCATCATGAAATTGGTGATGGAGGATGGTTGATGATGACGACGGCGACGGATTCCCCTCTCCGGAGCTCCGAACGGGCTCCAGAACAGCCCTCCCGAGAGGGTTTAGGGCTTGGTGGCGGCTCCGTATTGTAAAACGTGATGAATCCTTCTCTCCTATTTTTTTTCTCCCCGAACGTGAATATATGGAGTTGGAGTTGAGGTCGGTGGAGCTCCAGGGGGACCACGAGGTACGGGGCGCGCCCTAGGGGGGTGCCCCCCACCCTCGTGGATAGGGTGTGGGCCCCATGGTCTTGATTCTTTCGTTAGTATTTTTTATTCATTCCAAAAATAACTTCGGTGGAGTTTTAGGTCATTCCGAGAACTTTTATTTCTGCACAAAAATAACACCATGGCAGTTATGCTGAAAACAACGTCAGTCCGGGTTAGTTCCATTCAAATCATGCAAGTTAGAGTCCAAACAAGGGCAAAAGTGTTTGGAAAAGTAGATACGACGGAGACGTATCATACCTCATAAAGTTCTACTTTTCTCCCACTCACTTCTTTCGAGAGAAACTCCTTCTCTAGAAAGGTTCCATTCTTGGCAACAAAGATCTTGCCTTCGGATCTGTGGTAGAAGGTGTACCCAATTGTTTCATTAGGGTATCCTATGAAGATGCACTTCTCCGACTTGGGTTCGAGCTTATCAGGCTAAGCCTTTTGACGTAAGTGTCGCAACCCCAAACTTTAAGAAACGACAGCTTAGGTTTCTTGCCATACCACAGTTCATACTGTGTCATCTCAACGGGATTTAGATGGTACCCTATTTAACGTGAATGCAACTGTCTCTAATGCATGATATGTCTCCATCGTATCTACTTTTCCAAACTCTTTTGCCCTTGTTTTGCACTCTAATTTGCATGATTTGAATGGAACTAACCCGGACTGACGCTGTTTTTAACAGAATTGCCATGGTGTTATTTTTGTGCAGAAATAGAAGTTCTCGGGATGACCTGAAACTTCACAGAGAATACTTTTGGAATAAATAAAAAATATTGGCGAAAGAATCAACCAGAGGGGACCCACCACCTGCCCACAAGGGTGGGGGCGCGTCTCCTGGCTTGTGGGTCCCATGAAGCTCCACCGACCTCAACTCAAACTCCATATATTCACGTTCGGGGAGAAAAAAATCAGGGAGAAGGATTCATCGTGTTTTACTATATGGAACCGCCACCGCCTCCTGTTCTTCCTCGGGAGGGCAGATCTGGAGTCCGTTTTGGGCTCCGGAGAGGGGAAATCATCATGGTCGTCATCATCAACCATTCTCCATCACAAATTTCATGATGCTCACCACCGTGCGTGAGTAATTCCATTATAGGCTTGCTAGATGGTGATGGGTTGGATCAGATTTATCATGTAATCAAGTTAGTTTTGTTAGGGTTTGATCCCTAGTATCCACTATGTTCTGAGATTGATGTTGCTATGACTTTGCTATGCTTAATGCTTGTCACTAGGGCCCGAGTGCCATGATTTCAAATCTGAACCTATTATGTTTTCATGAATATATGTGTGTTCTTGATCCTATCTTGCAAGTTATAGTCACCTACTACGTGTTATGGTCCGGCAACTGCTACTTCTTGAGCTTGCGTTGGTTTTCCTTGAAGAAGAAAGGGTGATGTAGCAATAGTAGCGTAAGTATTTCCCTCAGTTTTTGAGAACCAAGGTATCAATCCAGTAGGAGGCTCCTCAAAAGTCAAACGCACCTACACAAACAAACAAAGAACTCGCAACCAATGCAATAAAGGGGTTGTCAATCCCTTCACGGCCACTTGCAAAAGTGAGATCAGATAGAGATAGTATGATAGGATAAATATATTTTTGGTATTTTATAATATAGATGCAAAAAGTAAAGATGGAAATAAAAGTAGATTGAAAGCTAATATGATAAAAGATAGACCCGGGGGCCATAGGTTTCACTAGAGGCTTCTCTCAAGATAGCATAAGTATTACGGTGGGTGCACAAATTACTGTCGAGCAATTGATAGAAAAGCGAATAATTATGAGATTATCTAGGCATGATCATGTATATAGGCATCACGTCCGTGACAAGTAGACCGACTCCTGCCTTCATCTACTACTATTACTCCACACATCGACCGCTATCCAGCATGCATCTAGAGTATTAAGTTCATAAGAACAGAGTAACGCATTAAGAGAGATGACATGATGTAGAGGGATAAACTCAAGCAATATGATATAAACCCCATATTTTTATCCTCAATGGCAACAATACAATACGTGCCTTGCAACCCTTTCTGTCACTGGGTAAGGACACCACAAGATTGAACCCAAAGCTAAGCACTTCTCCCATGGTAAGAAAGATCAATCTAGTAGGCCAAACCAAACTGATAATTCGAAGAGACTTGCAAAGATAACTCAATCATACATAAAAGAATTCAGAGAAGATTCAAATATTTCTCATAGATAAACTTGATCATAAACCCACAATTCATCGGATCTCGACAAACACACCGCAAAAGGAGTTTACATCGAATAGATCTCCATAAAAGAGGGGGAGAACATTGTATTGAGATCCAAAAAGAGAGAAAAAGCCATCTAGCTAATAACTATGGACCCAAAGGTCTGTGGTAAACTACTCACAACTCATCGGAGGCGCTATGGTGTTGATGTAGAAGCCCTCCGTGGTCGATTCCCCCTCCGGTGGAGCACCAATGAAGGCTCCAAGATGGGATCTCACGGGTACAGAAGGTTACGGCGGTGCAAATTGTGTTTCGGTTGCTCCCTGGATGTTTTCGGGGTACATAGGTATATATAGGAGGAAGAAGTACGTGGGTGGCCGCTCGTGGGGCCCAGGAGACAGGGGGCATGCCTAGGAGGGGTGGGCGCGCCCTCCTATCTCCTAGCCACCTCGATTGCTTCTTGACTTGCACTCCAAGTCCTCTGGATGACGTTCGTTCCAAAAATCACGCTCCCAAAGGTTTCATTCTGTTTGGACCCCGTTTAATATTCCTTTTCTTCGAAATACTGAAATAGGCACACAAAAAACAGCAATACGGGCTGGGCCTCCGGTTAGTAGGTTAGTCCCAAAAATGATATGAATGTGTAAAATAAAGCCCATAAACAACCAAAACGGGTAATATAATAGCATGGAACAATCAAAAATTAAGATACATTGGAGACGTATTAGCAACCTCGGAGTAACAATAGTCGGGACACTTCGCGGTGATGACCGTAGTTTGAGGAGTTCATGTATTCACTAAGTGATAAGGCTTTGGTCATGTTCTCTATTAAAAGGAGGCCTTAATATCCCTTAGTTTCCAATTGGACCCCGCTGCCAAGGGAGGGCAGTATAAAAGATGGCATGCAAGTTCTTTTCCATAAGCACGTATGACTATATTGAGAATACATGCCTACATTATATTGATGAATTGGAGCTAGTTCTGTGTAACCCTAGGTTATAATTGTTGCATGATGAATGCCATCCCACATAATTATCTATCATTGACCCATAGCCTACGAGCTTTTTACATATTGATCTTTGCTTAGTTACTTTGCCACTGCCACTATTACGATTGCTAGGAAACTGCTACTATTACTTTTGCCACTGTTACCGTTACTTCCATACTACTTTGCTACTAAATACTTTGCTGCAAATATTCAGCCTTTCAGGTGTGGTTGAATTGACAACTCAACTGCTAATACTTGAGAATATTCTTTGGCTCCCCTTGTGTCGAATCAATAAATTTGGGTTGAATACTCTACCCTCGAAAACTATTGTGATCCCCTATACTCGTGGGTTATCAATGCATAACCCCAAAACGATAGTGGTAAATCGGTAAGATACATCATAGATCATACCATATCTAGTAAAGTACGGTTACGACGTTCGGACACACCATTACACTGTGGTGTTCCAAGTGGCGTGAGTTGTGAAATTATTCCACATTGTTTTAAATGAAGGCCAAACTCGTAACTCAAATATTCGCCTTCGCGATCACATCGTAGAAACTTTATTTTCTTGTTACTACGATTCTCCACTTCACTCTGAAATTCTTTGAACTTTTCAAATTTTTCAGACCTGTGTTTCATTAAGTAGATATACCCATACCTACTCAAATCATCTGTGAAGGTCAGAAAATAACGATACCCGCTGCGTGCTTCAACACGCATCGTACCGCATACATCGGTATGCATTATTTCCAATAAGTCATTAGCTCACTTCATTGTTCTGGAGAACGGAGTTTTAGTCATCTTGCCTATGAGGCATGGTTCGCAAGTATCAAATGATTCATAATCAAGTGATTTCAAAAGTCCATCTGCATGGATTTTCTTTAGGCGCTTTACACAATTATGACCTAAACGGCAGTGCCACAAATATGTTGCACTATCATTATCAACTTTGCATCTTTTGGCATCAATATTATGAATGTGTGTATCACTACGATCGAGATTCAATAAACTATTTACATTGGGTGTATGACCATAGAAGGTCTTATTCATGTAAACAGAACAACAATTAATCTCCGACTTAAATGAATAATCGTATAGCAATAAACATGATCCAATCATATTAATGCTCAACGCAAACACCAAATAACATTTATTTAGGTCCAACACTAATCCCGAAGGTAGAGGGAGTGTGCGATGGTGATCTTATCAACCTTGGAATCACTTCCAACACACATCGTCACCTCACCCTTAACTAGTCTCTATTCATTTTGCAACACCTGTTTTGAGTTATTAATCTTAGCAACTGATCCGATATCAAATACCCAGGGGCTACTATGAACACTAGTAAAGTACACATCAATAACATGTATATCAAATACACCTTTGTTCACTATTCCATCCTTCTTATCCACCAAGTATTTGGGGCAGTTCCGCATCCACTGACCATTTCCTTTGCAGTAGAAGCACTCAGTTTAAGGCTTGGGTCTAGCTTTGGGCTTCTTCATGGGAGCAGAAACTTGTCTATTCTTCTTCTCATAGTTCCCTTTCTGTCCCTTACCCTTTTTCTTTAAACTGGTGGTTTTGTTAACCATCAACACTTGATGCTCTTTATTGATTTCTACCTTCGTCGATTTCAGCACCGCGAAGAGTTTTAGAATTGTTTTCGTCATCCCATGCACATTATAGTTCATCATGAAGTTCTAGTAGCTTGGCGATAGTGACTAGAAAACTCTTGTCAGTCACTATCTTATCTGGAAGATTAATTCCCACTTGATTCAAGTGATTTTAGTACCCAGACATTCTGAGCACATGCTCACTGGCTGAGCTATTCTCCTCCACCTTGTAGGAAAAGTACTTGTCAGAGGTCTCATACCTCTCGACATGGGCATGAGTCTGAAATACCAAATTTAGCTCTTGGAACATCTCATATGCTCAGTGGCGTTCAAAACATTTTTGAAGTCCCGGTTCTAAGCCGTAAAGCATGGCGCACTAAACTATTAAGTAGTCATCATATCGAGCTAGCCAAACGTTCATAACCTCTGCATATGCTCCTGCAATAGGTCTATCACCTAGCGGTGCATCAAGGACATAATTCTTCTGTGCAGCAATGAGGATAATCCTCATATCACGGACCTAGTCCGCATCATTGCTACTATCATCTTTCAACTTATTTTTCTCTAGGAATATATCAAAAAAATAAGGGAGATATATCGCGAGCTATTGATCTACAACATAGGTATGCAAATACTATCAGGACTAAGTTCATGATAAATTAAGTTTAATTAATCAAATTACTTAAGAACCCCTACTTAGATAGACATCCCTCAAGTCATCTAAGTGATACGTGATCCAAATCAACTAACCCATGTCCGATCATCACGTGAGATGGAGTAGTAATCAATGGTGAACATCTCTATATTGATCATATCTAGTATACGATTCACGTTCGACCTTTCGGCCTCCAGAGTTCCGAGGCCATGTTTGTACATGCTAGGCTCTTCAAGTTTAACCCAATTCCGCATGTGCAAAACTGTCTTGCGCCTGTTGTATGTGAACGTAGAGTCTATCACACCCGATCATCATGTGGTGTCTCAACACGACGAACTGTAGCAATGGTGCATACTTAGGCAAAACACTTTTACCTTGAAATTTAATGAAGGAATCATCTTATAATGCTACCGCCGTACTAAGAAAAATAAGATGCATAAAATATAAACATGACATGCAATCAAAATATGTGACATGGTATGGCCATCATCTTCTTGTGCTTTTGATCTCCATCTCCAAAGCATCGTCATGATCTCCATCGTCACCGGCTTGACACTTTGATCTCCATCGTAGCGTCATGGTCATCTCGCCAACTATTGCTTCTACAACTATCGCTAACACATAGTGATAAAGTAAAGCAATTACATGGAGGTTTCATTTCACACAATAAAGAGACAACCATAAGGCTCCTGCCGGTTGCCATATATCTTAAAAAACATGATCATCTCATACAATAACGTATATCTCATCATGTCTTGACCATATCACATCACAACATACCCTGCAAAAACAAGTTAGACGTCCTCTACTTTGTTGTTGCAAGTTTTACATGGCTGCTACAGGTTTCTCGCCAGAACCGTTCTTACCTACGGCAAAAACCACAGCGGTGTTTCATCAAGTTTTCTACTTTAACCTTCTTCAAGGACCGGCCATAGTCAAATTCGATTCAACTAAAGTAGGAGAAACAAACACCCGCCAGCCACCTTTATGCAAAACAAGTTGCATGTCAGTGGGTAGAACCAGTCTCATGGCCGTGGACATGTAAGGTTGGTCCGAGCCGCCTGCTACTTCCTGAGCTTGCTGTAAGGGCATTCTTGTCCCTTAGTAGTTTTGGTGATTGATGACAATGCTTTTGCGGACTAATCATGTGTATTGAGATTTTCCGATATATCATGACTAAACACAAGATGATTTGATGCCCCTCGAAGATTATTGAAGACGGCGTTTCTCTATGGTTCTTTTCGGTGGAGTTGAGTCGTAGGAAAGCCATACTATTAAGAGGGGGTTCGCTTTGGAAAGGTTTGGGTGGAATCTCACGTACACATCCCCTTTTGCACCGCCTTTACTTTGGCTCTTTGGAGTTTCCTCCGTCTCACCTTGTCTCTGTGAAATGAAGGACTCCGAGTTGCTTTTCTCAGGCTGGCGGTAGTACTGCTCCTCTGAGCGGTACTACCATAGGAGCCAGCGGTAGTATCGGGCTCCGGCACGGTAGTACCATGGGGTTCCACGGTAGTACCGCTCCTCCTAAGCGGTAGTACCATGAGTTCTGGCCTGGCGCCGCTGCTCAAGCGGTAGTAGGGGCGGATGTAATTTTTTACATCCACGCCCTACATGGTAGTACCGTGCTGCAATGCAGTAGTACAGTGTCGCCTGGCCAGGTACAGCAGCAGGAGCGGAGGTAGGGGCGGATGTAATTTTTTTCATCCGCACCCTTCACGGTAGTACTGCACCCCTGGCTCGCGGTAGTACCGTGTCGGATTTTCGCTCGATAATATCTCTATGGAGGTAGTCACGGATGTAATTGTTTACATCTGTGCCTATCGTGCCTGGCATGTGGTTGCCCTGCGGTAGTACCGCATAGGGCCGTGGTAGTACCGTGCCTGCGGTTCTACCGCGCCCTGTCTGTGCTCTTCTGTTCAGGTCTAGGCTCTGCCGTGCCCACGGTAGTACCACGGTCCACCATGGTAGTACCGCAGGCCCGTGCGGTAGTATCGCTCCTGTGGTGCGGTAGTACCGCGGGTCGCGTGCTGAGTGGTGGGTAACGGTTGGAATTGTCCCCCCCCCACTATATAAGGGGGTCTTCTTCTCCAAGAAGACTCACCTTTTCTAACCCTAAGCTCCATTGTTGCTCCAAGCTCCATTTTCGCCTGATCTCTCTCCCTAGCCAATCAAACTTGTTGATTTGCTCGGGATTGGGTGAGAAGGCCCCGATCTACACTTCCACCAAGAGAAATTTGATTCCCCCCACTAATCCCTAGCGTATCTTGTTACTCTTGGGTGTTTGAGCACCCTAGACGGCTGAGGTCACCTTGGAGCCATAGTCCATTGTGGTGAAGCTTCGTGGTGTCGTTGGGAGCCTCCAATTAAGTTGTGAAGATTGCCCCAACCTTGTTTGTAAAGGTTCGGTCGCCGCCTTCAAGGGCACCAATAGTGGAATCATGGCATCTCGCATTGTGTGAGGGCGTGAGGAGAATATGGTGGCCCTAGTGGCTTCTTGGGGAGCATTGTGCCTCCACACCGCTCTAACGGAGACGTACTTCCCCTCAAAAGGAAGGAACTTCGGTAACACATCCTCGTCTCCACCGGCTCCACTCTTGGTTATCTTGTGCCTTTACTTGTGCAAGCTTATTAGTGTTGTTTCTCTTGCTTGATTATGTGCTAGTTGTTATTGCATCATATAGGTTGCTCACATAGTTGCATATCTAGACAACCTTGTTTGATGCAAAGTTTAAATTGGTAAAGAAAATATTAAAAAGTGTTAGTTGCCTATTCACCCCCCTAGTTAACTATATTGACCCTTTCAATTGGTATCAGAGCCTCATATCTTTATTAAGGACTTTGCCGTCCGAAGAGTATGGTTGACACTGCAGACGGTGTGGAGGAGCACTCCGGTGTGAATCCTACCTCGTCTACGGCCGATGGGGGAACCGCAGTCTCTCGTGAGGAATTCAATGTGGCTTTGGACACATTGAAAAACTCCATGACGACTGAGGTTGAAAGCATGTTTACTAAATTCCTAGAAGGACTTAAACTATCTACCTCGCCGATGAAAGTGGGTGAACCCACTAACAAGGTGACGGATGCTAACTCTGACAAGGGGGAAGCTAATAGTGAAAAGGGTCCTTCTACTAGTGGTAGAAATGGCACCGGCATCTATGCCCATGTGGAACCTCCAACTTATGGAGGACCAATTCCCTCTACTCATTTAAATCATGTCGGTCCTCCTCCTAAGATTGTGAAAAATGAGGATTTTGATTCTTGGGTGTATCGCTTCAAGTGTCATTTAAATCGTTTGAATACTAATCTTTGGAGAATCATTGAAGAAGGTTTCTATCCACATGACCGAAGCAACTTCACCCCTAGAGAAGCCGTGGATAATCAATTCAATGAGAATGCTCTCTTCATCATCCAAGATGCAATTCTCCCTGAAGATCTTCCTCATCTTCGAACCTACGCCATGGCCAAAGACGCATGGCATTATGTTGTGTCTCTCTCGGGGAAGCGCAAGCATTCAACGCTCCAACTATGAAGTGGTGCAAGATGAAGCCAATGAGTTTGCAATTAAGGAAGATGAAGAACCTCGTGAGATCTTTCGGAGAGTAACCAAACTCGCGGTCTCACTACGAGATCATGGGAGTAAGGACACGGATGACAATTGGATCAAGTGCAAGTTCCTAAAGACCATGATGCCCTACAACAAGGCCATGTCCTCCATCATCCGTCAAACACCGGACTTCCACTCCATGACCTCGAGTGAAGTGTTGGATGAGTTCGTTGCTATGAGCATCTTGTACAAGACCGCCGACAACGCGCTGCTCTGTTCTCAAAGTACAAAGAAGTCCACTCTTTTCTTGAAGGCCATGGTCGTTGTGTAAGAAGAGGAAGAAGAGGAAGATGAGGAGGGCAATCCCGAGGATAAAAAATATAAGTATCATGAGCACATGGATCTTGCTTCAAGGCAATTTTGGAGCAAGAAGAACACAAGTCCCAATTTCAACAAGAACAATTCAAGTGGGTTCAAGGGAAAGCAACGAGTGAGAACTTGTTACAATTGTGGCAATGTGAGTCACTTTGTTGTGGATTGTCCTTACGAGAAGCGGGAAGACAATGGTGGCAAGCTCATTCAAAAAGACAAAGCCAAGTCCTTCCCCAACAAGAAAAACTTCACCAAGAAGACTCCTACTCGTGGGTTAGTAGTTCAAGAAGAATACCATGAGGATGATGATGATGATGAAGATGGAGAAGCAATGGCCAGGGCCTCCGTTGCCATTGCTACAACTCCCCGGATGTCTCTCTTTGATTCACCCAACGAGAACATCACCGCCAAGTGCCTCATGGCTAAAGCCACTAACAAGGTAACCCCCAACATCAAAACCACCAACTAATCCTTCCTTGACAGATTGCATTGATGAAAATGAGGGGTCTAATGAAGATATGAATGAATTTGAGTCTTTTATGAGTAAACTCAAGGGAAAATCCAAGAAGCACTTTGTTGCTCTCTTGGAACAACTTGGTGAAGCCAATGACATGATCGAGGCTCATGAAGAAACCATCTCTAAGATGGAAGGACATAGTCGTGACTATGCCGATGAGATATCGGATCTCTCTAATGCTCTTGAGGAAGAGCGTGGGCATCGTTTGACTCTTGAGGAGTCACACAACGATGACCATGCTAAATTAAAGAAAGATCTTGATCATGCTATTGTTGTCTCTCGTATGCCAAACTCCGAGAAGGCTAAACTTGGTGTTGATCTTGCTAGACTCAAAGAGGAGTTTGATGTACTTGACAAGGCTCACAAGGCCTTGAAGGTTGCTCATGCTAGCCTCAAGGAGTCTCATGCTCAACTCCAAGTGAAGTTAACCAAGGAGAAAGCCACTGTCGGTGTCAAAACCGGCGGATCTCGGGTAGGGGGTCCCAAGCAGTGCGTCTTAGGATCAATGGTAACAGGAGGCAAGGGACACGATGTTTTACCCAGGTTCGGGCCCTCTAGATGGAGGTAAAACCCTACGTCCTGCTCGATTAATATTGATGATATGGGTAGTACAAGAGTAGATCTACCACGAGATCGTAGAGGCTAAACCCTAAAAGCTAGCCTATGGTATGATTGTTGTAGTATATGTCTATCGACTAGCGTGGCCCCGGTTTATATAATGCACCAGAGGCCTAGGATAACAAGAGTCCTAGCCGAATACGCCGGTGGGGGAGGAGTCCTTGTCTTGATCGCCAAGTCTTGTTGATTCTTCCTTGTATGCGGCAGCTGTCCGGACTGGCCCATGAGTATACGGCCATAGGGGTCCTCGGCCCAATCCAACTGATCGGGAGACGATGCGTTGAGTACCCCCTAGTCCAGGACACCGTCAGCCACTTTTCCTCATATGGTCTTAATTGATAGGGCAAATGCTACTAACCCATGTTGTGAACCGGTCTTCAAGTTAGGGATGCTCCTCAATTCTTCCAAACTGTTCTTCATCTTCGGTTGCCAGTCTTGAAAACTGGTTCAACAAATCTTCTCATCTTCTATCTTGAGGATCGCCAAAATGCATTCGACTAATTTACGCGTTGGGTATCCGAGGAGCCCCTTTAAGTTTACGGCCTTTATCAATGCCTCATTATTTTTATGCCATGCCTCGGGTTTGAAGTTGTTCCCGGGTGGCAACGTCCTCTTGCATCCGAGCTCCAACGCCGGACTGTATTCGAGGTATCTTTTGCAGCCGAGCACCAATGTCGGACTGCTTCCCAGCTCTAACGCCGGACTATGTATCCGAGCTCCAATGCCGGACTGTATCCGAGCTCCAACGCCGGACTATGTATCCAAGCTCCAACGCCGGACTTTATCCGAGGTGTCATAAATCACCTTGGTTCAAAGAAGTTTGAAGGAGTTTAACCGAGCTTAATGCCGGAAATGCCCTCTAAGAAGCCAGCCACTTGCATCCGAGCTATATGTCGAACTGCTTCCGAGGTGGTTAAGCACCTCGGTCATGGGCTGATTTTTGGTTAATGTTTTTTATTGATGTAATTTATTCTCTGACGAGATATATAGCCAGTAGCCCTCAAGGTATGTATCGGTCTAAAACCCGAGATGCACCTGAAGGATGACATAAGACCGCTGATCCCCGTAGCCGCTGAGACTCAGGTTGATTTGCAAAATCGGTCTGAGGATCAAGTCCTAGCTTGGCAGAATACTTCGGGACACAAAAAGCGGCCTGCTCAATCCTCGAGACTCAGGTTGGGTGCGGCCGACCAACCTAAGGATCAAAATCTCCTCGGAAACTGTATTGCACTTAAGATTTTCTGCATAGAACAAGCAATGCAGTAGCCCCCGAGACACTGGTCGGGTGGCAACACCAGATCAGGGGATCAATGTGCCCCTTTAATATTTGTAAATAATAAGCCCGAAGCCCAGTAGCCCCCGAGCCTTAATGCGGGCACGGGTGGCCGAATTAAGGATCAATATCCATAGTAAAATCACAAATTATGTGTAATGACTCAATGTATCCAGGTACTTTATGTCATTAATGCTCGGATTCGCATTGTACAAAACTTTGTTGACCGACCATGGGCTTCAACCTCCTCGGCCGGTAGCCGAGGAGTGTATGTCCTACTTTATAATGCCTTTATGAGGGCAAAGATTTACGACAAACAAGGCAATCTGGTCATACGGCTTTCTAAACAAAGGTACGCAGAGAGATATGTTATATTGCTGTTTAACAGAAGAAAAATCTTTCAAAGAAAATAGTCCCGCTATCGGTTCCTTTCTTTGGGTTGTCATGCGAAGCATGATCATGAAACCTCAGCTCCAATGTAAGAGCAAAAGATCGAGGATTTAGCTTGGGAGGCCAATTAATAGCCCCCGGTAGTATTCGGCGACAGTCGAGGTCAAGCCGGAAACACTTCAGCCAATGTTATGAATGGCCCATCATTTAATATAGTCATCAGATCGCTGACCAGTTTACACCTATTGTGACAGTCAGTTTTCGGTTTTCCCCACTGAGGTGCTTGACCATGCGAGCTGGAAGCACAATCGCAGTGGTTCTCCCTTTGCACACCTAGCCGAACAAAGTGGAACGTAGGAGGCAAGCGCGGGAGCCGGGCAACCCAACTATTGACCGAAGACACAATTCGAAGTTGATGCATATATAGCAATATCCGAGAATGTTTTTGCCGAATCTCTAAAGGTGTCCGGCGTTGCACTGCGAGACTTGTGCTGAAAACACACAAATAGTTAAAAGTGCCAAAAGCTTGGAAAACCAAAAAATGTCAGTAAAAACATGACGCCCGAACAAGATCAAGTGTTCAGTGCCAATCCGAAAATTGGACTTTAGAAAAAAAGTGTTTCTGCCGTGCTTTAACTTTGCAACGACTAAGAAGAAAAACACTTAGTATGAAACGGCTCAAATAAACATAAGAGCCCCCAAGCGACTTGGGTAAAAGTTGACTATAAAATGTAATGTGACATGTAGAATGCCTTCTAGCCGGATTGTAGATCGTTTGTCGTAGCGGACCTTTTCGCTTCAACCTCTGGACCCAATAGTCCGGAATGTGTCCGAATACCCTCGCGGTAATAAAAACCGGAGCATGCGTGGAGACCAAGCATAGGGGTCATTAGTGCTTTATCAGACAAGTGCCCAACTAGTTATGTTATATTACATGGTTAGTAAGAAACATCTTCCAGGGAGAATAGTTCCGTTAGGGGTTCCTTTCCCTGGGAGGCATGCCCTAAAGTGCATGTCCGGACTGCGAAAAGAGCAGAAAAACATCTGGGGGCAGGTAAATAAATAGGTAAGAAATCATCTTTTAGTTCACCGACCGAGTATTCCCTTAAGAACGCTAGCTTTCGGCTTCACCCAGTCTGAGGTACACATCTGGCTGACCCGGCAGTAACAATCGCAGAGGTGCTCCCTTTACCACCTAGCCGAACAATTGGGAACGTAGGGGTAAGCACAGGAGCCAGGCAACCCAGCTTGGCCAAAACTTAAGTCATATCGATGCATATAATGGTGAATAAAAGGTACATGCGGAAGTGTGACACATGTGTTGGGCATAAAGCCCGTATTAATAAGCTTCTGTTAAAGAAGCCCTCAGGTATAATGAGCGCGGGTAGCGCGTCAAGTGTGTGCGAACAAAGTTTCAACAAGGAAAATTTTTACAAGCAACTTTTTTACAAAAAAAAGTTGACGAAGTGGTGACATAGCACGGTCAATGCAGGACGGCAGAGTGATGCCGAAGTCTCCGGCATGGGGTAATGAAGTGTTGACGAAGCCCCCCGTCCAGCCGAGGTGACGTCAAAAGATATAGTCCAGCTGGATCGTTTTCCTGTGCACAAAAAATAGTGCAGACCGGGGATAATAGTAATAATAGGAATTAAAAAAATGTTGCATAATAAATAATTTATGCAAAGTGAGTAGTAAAAGAAATATGGCCTGGCGCCGAAGTCGACGTCGATGCAGGTCATCGGCGTAATGCAATAAAGGCGTGGCAAAGCCTGGATTCACAGGTCGGTCCGAGTTCCGGATGCGGCGTTCGCCGAACTGTGTACGGAAACTGACCGAACCATCATGCGATTGTCGATAATGCGGCCACCATTTGATAGACCTGTGTACATATGCTGGACTAACCAGAGTAATAATTCATTGGGAAAAATTTAACCCAAACAAGCAAAAAGAAATACTAGGATTAATAGCACCTGGTTTATTTGTTGTAGCAATCCGAAGGAAGGTGATTCCCAAAATTGGGACTCGATCCGCGCACCCATGCCTGGTCGGCTAGTGACGCCGAAGTGTCCGGAGTAGGTTGATGAAGAGATGGCGAAGCCCCCGATCCAGCCGAGATGTCGAAGTAGGTCGGCGTGATGGACACCAGCTTGAAGAAGCAATAGTGCGGCCCTGCCGATGCAGGTCGTGACGTGGTCGATGCCGGCTTGATGAAGCGACCGTGCGGCGATGCCGGTATGCCCGCTCCGTGTAATCCGTGGGGCGGCGATGTTGGTGATGATTTATCCTTCGCGATGCCGGACTCTTGTTCGGCTTGCCAAGATGATGATCCGAAGAAGTTGATCTTGACTCAACAAAGAGACGACGTGTCTAGCGCAGGTCGGCAGCCGTGGAGCAATATTACCGGACTGGTTTGACACCAGCATGATGTTGAAGATCATGTTCAAAAGATCTTAAAGTTAGTGGGATGTGTTCGGGAACAAAACACAATACCCCATACAAAACTTCCTTCAAAAAGGATGTCCGAAATCCCGTTCATAAAAAAGATGAACTCGGGTCGGATTCGTTTTCGCGCAGAAAACAGATCCAAAAAGTGATGCACTAATCGGAAGTTTTCCGGAGTTTGGACGGTCGGATCGAGCTGAATTTTTGGCAGGTGGTAGATAAGGGAATTACGCAGCAAATCAACGGTTGGATCCTCCAAAGGACATCCGAGCTAGACGCTGGATACCATGCCCTAAACTCGTCCGGATTCTCGTCCAGATTCAACAGGGCTCCGGTATATCGGAGATTGCCGAAGATTCCTCCATCGGAACTCGACGAAATATTTGCAGGGTTGTTGTAGACTTAATTCCGCATAATTCCACCTAAGTAATCGTTTAGGTGACACTCGAGGAGGCGGTGGCGGCGGATACAAGTTTGTTGTCCAGAAAAACAGCACGGTCGCCTGAGGGCAATGTTGACGTTGAGCCCCCGAGCTCCATGGATGACTCCTCCATGATCTTGATAGAGATCGGAGTTGGTGTTGATGAAGGCCTTCATCCGAACATGACGATCGGAGGTAGGGCGCAGTCCTCGGTCAAGCCAAGGTGACCAGTCGAGCTGGTGACGAAGAAGCCGACGTCGCTGTTGACCTGCAGTCGAGCCATTGATCCTTTCGCCGATCACACAGCGGAACTCTCAATGAAAGCACCAATGTCGGTGTCAAAACCGG
>NW_021221434.1:0-2535 GCF_002162155.2 Triticum dicoccoides
CTTGGATGCTTGAGACTTCTTGAAATATTATCTTGGGGTGCCTTGGGCATCCCCAAGCTTGAACTTTTGTGTCTGCTTAATTCCTCTCATATGATGGTTTCTCTTTTTATCAAAAGCTTCATCCACACCAAACTCAACAAGAACTCGTGAGATAAGTTAGTATAAACCAATGCAAAACCTTATCATCTTCAACTATAACAAATCACTAAGATTATTATTCAACATCGAATACTAAATGTATCTGCATATTTAATACTCCTATCCTAAAATAGAATCATTAAATAAGCAAACATATGCAAACAATGCAAACATAACAGCAATCTGCCAAAACAGTACAGTCTGTAAAGAATTCAAGGGTATCAATACTTCCCTAACTCCAAAAATTATTAGAAAAATACTACGCTGTAAAAGATTTATCAGAACTCATTATGCAAAAATATTCAACATTATATCACTCTCTGACTTTTCTAGGGAATTTTTGCAACCGCGGTAAACTTTCTGTTTTCAAACAGCAACATGTATACTAGCAAAATAAGCATGGTAAAGGCTATCCTTGACATTTTTATTGAAAATAAAGATACAAAACATTATTCTAAATAACATCAAGCAAATACTAACAAAATAAATTGACGCTCCAGGCAAAACACATATCATGTGGCGAATAAAAATATAGCTCCAAGTAAAGTTACCGATGAACGAAGACGAAAGAGGGGATGCCTTCCGGAGCATCCCCAAGCTTAGTTGCTTGGTTGTTCTTGAATTTTACCTTGGGGTGCCTTGGGCTTCCCCAAGCTTAGGCTCCTGCCACTCCTTATTCCATAGTCCATCGAATCTTTACCCAAAACTTGAAAACTTCAACCACACAAAACTCAAAACAAAACTCGTAAGCTCCGTTAGTGTAAGAAAATAAATCACCACTTTAAGGTACTGTAATTAACTCATTATTTATTTATATTTGTGTTAAACCTACTGTATTCCAACTTCTCTATGGTTCATACCCTTACAAACTAGCCATAGATTCATCAAAATAAGCAAACAACGCAATGAAAACAGAATCTGTCAAAAACAGAACAGTCTGTAGTAATCTGTATCAAACGTATACTTATGGAACTCCAAAAATTCTGAACTAAATTGGTGGACCTGAGGAATCTGTCTATTAATCATCTGTAAAAATAACCAACCTAAAAGCACTCTTCAGTAAAATATGGTAGCAAATCTCGTGAGCGCTAAAGTTTCTATTTTTTTACAGCAAGATCATATAGACTTCACCCAAGTCTTCCCAAAGGCTCTACTTGGCACTTTATTGAAACAAAAGCTATAAAACATGATTACTACAGTAGCATAATCATGTGTACACACAAAAACAGTAAGGGTAAATATTGGGTTGTCTCCCAACAAGCACTTTTCTTTAATGCCTTTCTAGCTAGGCATGATGATTTCAATGATGCTCACATAAAAGATAAGAATTGAAACATAAAGAGAGCATCGTGAAGAATATGACTAGCACATTTAAGTCTAACACACTTCCTATGCATAGGGATTTTGTGAGAAAACAACTTGTGGGAACAATAATCAACTAGCATAGGAAGGCAAAACAAGCACAACTTCATGATTTTAAGCACATAGAGAGCAAACTTGATATTATTGCCATTCCTACAAGCATATGTTCATCCCTCATAATAATTTTCAGTAGCATCATGAAAGAATTCAACATTATAACCAGAACCTAAAGCATTCTTTTCATGATCTACAAGCATGGAAAATTTACTACTCTCCACATAAGCAAAATTCTTCTCATTCGGAATGGTGGGAGTATCATAAGAGACTTGAACACTAAAAATTGTTTCCACATTAAAAGATTAATGTTCAGAAAAAGGGTAATCAAAATCATGACAAGTTTTATGAATATAATCATCACTACTTTTTATAGCATAAGTTTCATCACAATAGTCATCATAAGTAGCAACTTCGTTCTCATCATAATCGATTGAAACCTCTCCCAAGATAGTGGAATCACTAAATAAAGTTGACACTCTTCCAAATCCACTTTCATATTCATCACAATAAGATTCAACATCCGCCAAAATAGTGGGATCACTACTTCCTAAAGTTGACAGTCTTTCAAACCCACTTTCATCAATATAATCATCATAAAGAGGCATGCTATCATCATAACAACATTGCATATCAAAACTTGGGATGCTAAAAATATCAACTTCATTAAATGTAGCATCCCCAAGCTTGGTACAAACATTAATTCCAGAAAATATATTCTCAAATATTTCATCCTCATCAAACATAGCTTCCCCAAGCTTGGGCCTCATAAGCATAATCACTCTCATCATCAATAGTATGGATAGCACCAATAGTATAGCAATTATTGTCATCATAGTGAGTAGTAGGAGCAGCATCATTTGGGAGAGATACCTTTTTACCTTTGATGCTCCTTTTCTTCCTTTTATTCTTCACATTATGTGTGGATTCAACCTTCTTTATTGATGGGATTGGTTGAATAAAAAGCTCCTCCTCGTTACC
>NW_021221435.1:0-976 GCF_002162155.2 Triticum dicoccoides
TTTTTTTTTCAAGGGGCATCAACACAGAACCATGACCTTCGCATCTTCTTGAAGACTATTGGCGAGTGAACCTTCATGCGGAGCCATGTTTTCCATTGACAACGTCCTCCGCCCTGGCCTATATCACAGAAGTTATTTTCCATCAGACCTACAATGCCATTAACAAGATGATTTAAGAATGAACGTGTAAGTATTCCTAGCATGAAAAGCATAGCAAATTTGAGTGCCAAAACATAACAGTAAAGTTGTACAGTTTCATGCGGAGTTGAGCTTCAATACAATGCCAGAGCTCTATCTTCAGCGAACTGATAATATGAAAATATCAGTACCAAAAATATAATCGTGAAATGGTGAACACGAACTTAGCTTTGGATGTTCAGTGCCAATTATGATGCCCAACTCAGTTGATGTTACCACGGAGAATTATATAACAAGCATTGAGCATTAAATAGCTTGAAACCTTATACTTAAGGTCACTTGTCTATCTGATTGTAAATGATAGGATGCAATATTACATTATTGTTACTTAATTGAAGAATATAATTATATTTGCGATTGTTATTAAAGCAATCTTCATACACAAATTCTAGAGCATCAGATTTCTCTTTGTATAAAAGGTCCTAAAATCAGTGAGCTCTAGAAACTTCAGGCAGAAAATTATCGCGAGGGCATACAAATTGAAGTATAATTTGAAGAATTAACCCGGGAAACTACAACTAGGAACCATTTTATTTTCGCTTCAGTTCCTAATTTTTTTAATATTGACTATCTAGTGTGGAAAACAGTGATTTATAACCTCTGTGTCCATATCGGTATGTCCCAGTTTCAGTCGTCATCATTTCAGTTACAGTTTCCTCTCGTGCAAGCCCCAAATCAGTAAGCTTCAGCTTCTTACGGTTTGTAGTAAGCAAAAAAATTATCTGCCCACACAAAACTTTTATTAGGACATCGTAAAAGCATAAAAAGTGTGATAGAG
>NW_021221436.1:0-407 GCF_002162155.2 Triticum dicoccoides
CTCCGGCCGCCCTAGCTGCTGCTGCTTGCTGAAACGGGCGCGGGTGAGCTCCAGCTCCCCGTAGCCGCTCTCCTCCGTCCATTTGGACGCCGGAGGAGCGAGCCCGCGCCCTCCGCCGCGCCTGTTGCCACTGGCGACGAACCGCCGGCGGGTTAGGCCCTGTTGACCAGGGGTTTGACCTCCCCTGGGTCGATGACAGGTGGGGCTAGCCCCCTGTTAATTAGTTTAGTTTTTCTAATTTTTTTTAGCCACCGACTCACTGACCTGTGGGCCCTAGTGCCCTAATCTTTAATTAAACTAAACTAAACCCCCCCTGTTTAACCCGTGTCACTAACGTGTGGACCCCACACGTCAGGTTTGACCTGGACCGCCCTGTTGACCTGATGACGTCAGGGTGAGGTCATGCT
>NW_021221437.1:0-1046 GCF_002162155.2 Triticum dicoccoides
TTGGCCGGCCTCCTCCTCCTCCATCCTTTATATACAGGGGCAGGGGGCACCCCATAGACACAAGTTGACACAAGTTGATCCACGTGATCGATTCCTTAGCCGTGTGCGGTGCCCCCTGCCACCATATTCCTCGATAATACTGTAGCGGAGTTTAGGCGAAGCCCTGCTGCTGTAGTTCATCAAGATCGTCACCACGCCGTCGTGCTGACGAAACTCTTCCCCGACACTTTGCTGGATCGGAGTCCGGGGATCGTCATCGAGCTGAACGTGTGCTCGAACTCGGAGGTGCCGTAGTTTCGGTGCTTGATCGGTTGGATCGTGAAGACGTACGACTACTTCCTCTACGTCGTGTCATTGCTTCCGCAGTCGGTCTGCGTTGGGTACGTAGACAACACTCTCCCCTCGTTGCTATGCATCACATGATCCTGTGTGCGCGTAGGAAATTTTTTGAAATTACTACGAAACCCAACAGTGGCATCCGAGCCTAGGTTAATGATGTTGATGTTATATGCAGGAGTAGAACACAAGTGAGTTGTGGACGATACAAGTCATACTGCCTACCAGCATGTCATATTTTGGTTCAGCGGTATTGTTGGACGAGACGACCCGGACCAACCTTACGCGTACGCTTACGCGAGACCGGTTCCCTCGACGTGCTTTGCACAGAGATGGCTTGCGGGCGACTGCCTCTCCAACTTTAGTTGAACCAAGTATGGCTACGCCCGGTCCTTGCGAAGGTTAAAACGGAGTCTATTTGACAAACTATCGTTGTGGTTTTGATGCGTAGGTAAGATTGGTTCTTACTTAAGCCCGTAGCAGCCACGTAAAACATGCAACAACAAAGTAGAGGACGTCTAACTTGTTTTTGCAGGGCATGTTGTGATGTGATATGGTCAAGGCATGATGCTGAATTTTATTGTATGAGATGATCATGTTTTGTAACCAAGTTATCGGCAACTGGCAGGAGCCATATGGTTGTCGCTTTATTGTATGCAATGCAATCGCGATGTAATGCTTTACTTTATTACTAAACGGTAGTGATAGTC
>NW_021221438.1:0-8423 GCF_002162155.2 Triticum dicoccoides
GTGCATCTTGGAATTCCAAACAATGTTGCTTAAGGGAGTTTTCATTTTCTTTGCACGGAAAATTCATTTTCCATTTTTCGAGTGCCTGAAATAAGTTTTTTCGTGAAGGGCCTACCATTTATTTGTTGCAAAATTGGACCAAATCAGTTTTATGAAATACTAGGATATATTTAATGCACAATTGACAAAATGGTTGGGTGTCAAAAGTTTTTATCCAACTCTGGTGAAAAAGACAAATTCCCGCTGATTCAGCAGGAAGTGGGTCAAATTTGAACTGTAGTTGCCTCATAGTTTGCTATTTATTTTTTCCAAAAATTATATCTAGTTACATAAGTACCTATTTAATCAGAAATACATGGTTTGGTGGCGATACGTCGAGGTTTGGACGGTGGCCGAGGGCCCCAACTCTAGAGCGCGTAAATTCGCATGCCCGCCGCATGGTCACCGCGTGACCGTGGCGTTGCCATATGTTCTGGGCGGCCTAGGCATGTCTAGTGGGTTGGGCACTCCCCAAGTAGGTGCTAGGAAGAAAATCACAACATAAGATTCTGACGAGGAGACAGATCGATGCTCAAACATGAATAAGCAGCTAGTTCTTTGATTAGCGGTACGGGAAATGCGCATGGCTAATGGGCGTGAGTTTTGGATGAGGATGATCAGTTACTAAGAAGACCGTCTTCACAAATTTTAAACTCAAAAAGAGGAGCCTAGGTGGTACTTGCTTTGCAAAGTACCACACTGGACATAAATACGAATGTTGAAGCTGGGCTCAAAATAATGAATGGATTGAGCTGGCATTTGGTGCAGGATGGTTAGTTGGGCATAGGAAAGCACTGTAGAAAAAGGATACCATTTGGACATGCCAAAGTGGTACTTCCTTCACAAAGTGTTTTTCTGAACAGAATAGGAAAATGAATATTTTTGAATTATTTTTGAATTATGCAAGGAAGGTTTTTTTTACATATTTGACGAAGATATGACCCAAAGAATTTATGAGATTTCTTTGGAAATTTTGGGAATGACAGAAATATAGGTTGCTTCACAACCTAGGGCAAAAACTGCCACATGGACATGACACATAGGCAAAACTGATGAGATGGCGCCTAGTCATAGCAACCCACCATAATTTACAAGGTTATAACCATCTATATTGGTCATGATCAGCTAGAAATAAGGCAACGAAGCAGTGCTATCTGCTTTATGACCATTTTGTGTAAGGAAATTATGACCTTTCTGATCAAAATGGTCGTTATAGCTTAGGGTTTGAAGCCCCCCGAACAGCTTTTGACCAATTGGTCTGAAATGGTCATAGATCTATGACCAATTCTTTCATAGTCACTAACAGAAGGTCACTAGTTGACATATTTCTTGTAGTTCACAGGTGCCAGCACTTGAGCCGGGGGCTGTCCAAGAAGAGGTACTGGATACCATAGCGGACGAGGCCGAAGGAGGCGCCGACGAAGGCGAAGAGCGGGAGCGGCACGTAGAGCGCGGAAACGCCGACGAACCAGCCCAAGAGCTTGCAAGCGTCGGAGGCGAAGGCGAGGAAGTTGAGCTGCACCTGGGAGATGCGCTTGAGCTGCGACGAGTAGACGGGGAAGTCGGAGTTGGGGCCGTTGATGGTCTGCAGCCAGATGGTCCCGACGAGGCTCAGCCAATGGGCCGAGTAAGGCGACGACATCGCCGACTGATCGTGTGGTTGTATTCCCATGTGGATATCATGTGAGCGTGCCAAGCACGTGGAAGTTGTGGTGCTATATTGCCTGCAATATCCCAGGGCGCCACCGCTCCGGCGTGCGCATGACGTAGAACCAGGTGCTGGCGCCGTACACGAGCGCCATGGCAGCTCTAGCGACAGCGCCAGATAGCGGTAAAGGTGAGACCAGTTGATGACCTCGGTCTGGTGTCGGCCTCATTACACGGAGACAACCGACGGCCTCAGTGCTGTCTTGCACAAGAGGAAGGCAACAGCCTCAGCGCATCCAAGCACGGGAGTAAGGCAACGGCCAGCATCTTGGTGAGGGATAGAACACGAATGCATACAGCTAGGAGTTCCGCATCCTATGCATGGATTTGGTTTTCTCCAAATTCTCATAAAAAAGATAATTAAATTAGTGGCTATCCCTATCTTATTGAGAATTTGAGACCATTGATGTGATATTCGGAAGGAAAACATGTGTATATATATATAGATAGATGGGTGGACTTGCTCCATCCGTAGGGTGCTTTTCTCATGCTTTGTATGTGCTTGAGAAATTGAAAGGAGAATCAAAAGCATGATAGCCTGCAACAATTTGTCTGGGTTCCTTGCTTGAAATCTCAGCATTAGCATGACTGCATGAGAAGAATTTTCTTGGTGCCGGATGAGTAAAGTGTGAGCGGATTGTTTTTTTTAATATATGGCATAGGATATGTCCATTGGAATACAATCACGCGATTGATCCATTAATATAAAAGCGGTCCTAAGCGATTGATCCATTGGAATACAATCGGAGTTCAAGACATGATTAGCAAATATGGTAACATATGGTAGGTAGCTGGACAGGCGCAGTGAGAAAACAAGCAACTTGGTGATAAAGTGTGCATGAGGCAATGCATGCGTTCTTTGTCTCTTCTTATTGTCCTCTCGCCAAACTTCTTGGTCGTATGATATGTACAGCTTTTAATGTTTCTCCTTCAATTAATATCAACATGTTATTTGGGACGTGGCTAACTAGTGTGGAATCAAATACCGTGGGACATATTTGGATAGGGATATGCGCACTACTTTGGACTATATGGAACTGCAGAAATAAGATGATCTTTAACAGATAAAACTTTATCAACCTTTTGCAGGTCATTTACAGGGCCACCGCTTGAATCTGATATGGTCGTTACTCACTCATGCGAATTTCGGGGAGCTTTGGTTACTGGGTGCAACCGATGATAAACGGTAGCACGAGTTATCTACAACCGGTTTGGATGCCGATCCAATAATAGGCTAGGGGTGTTTAGTCATGTTGGCCTGTTTTTCACCATTAGTGACATTTTTTTTCACTTTTACGCTCCTTTTATGAGCTAGCACTGAACCTAAGACTTTGTTTCTGCACTTTGATTAATAACATGGGCCGCACGCATCATTATGACACAGAGGCCGGGGGCTCTCTCTCCACCTTTTCAAGAAAAAATGCGGAATATTATGGGAATTTAATAAATTGTATCTTGCAATGTCAAAACAAATGAGTCCTAACAAAAGCAAGTACTTTGAAACACATAATAAACTGTATTTTGTAATGTCAAAACAATCAAGTTCTATTGTATTTGGCAAGCATACAACCTTATTGAAAATACGTATTCACTAGTTATTACAGTTCCCGACATGCTACTCCTCATGCTTGGGTCACTTCACATCAAAATATATTTTTCCTTGTTCTCGAGAGAAAAAACATACTTTCGATTTGACAGATGCTTAGGAATAGAGATAAGAAAAAATAGAAGCCAAATTATGAGGAGAAAGTTCCCTTGGTGGCCCTAACCAAGATCATTGTTACTCTATTTCGAGGATGCCTTTGTCGATTATCTCCACCTCGTTTACCATGAACCTGCCACAGCCTGATACGCTTGCACTGGTGCCGTTTAGCACTTCTAAGAACAATGAAGTGAAAATTCTATTGGAACACCTTTCAGTTCGTCCTAGTGAGGTATAAACTATGTATTTTTACACATGGCGTAAACCCAAGGTCCTAGTTCTACAAGTACACAATACTATTAATATATGATTCTGTAATGGTCGTTGCTTGCTGCAAACTATAGTGGGAGGTTTGCATGAGCGAGTGTTTTTGTGGTGGATTAGGTTTCCTCCAAAGTCTCACGAAAGCTACTGAAGTTGGAGGCTAGCCATTTCTTATAGAAAGTTTGAGAGCACTGATATCATGGAAGGAAAATTGAAGGATGGATAATATGTAGAAAATTGAAGGATGGATAATATTGTGTTGTTTCTTTTTCTTTTTTGTATTGATCCGACCCTCATATGGAGTATATATAAAATACATTGTGAGGGAGAGAGACTTGGAGTAGAGGGCAAGTCGTACATGTTAAACCTATTCTATCTCTAACTCCTACCTCTATCTTAAACACAAATATAATCTAAAAGTATACTAGTCTTTCTCATGCTTTGGATGTGCTTGAGAAACTGTAGGGAGAATCGAAAGCATGATAGCTCACATCAAATTCGACTTGTTTCCTTGGTTACAACCTCAGTACTAGCACGACCACAATTTTCTCGCTACCAAATGGTTCATGTGAGCGGATCGTTTCAAGAGATGTTTGTTGAAAGTAGGCATACGAAGTCTCCATGTGAATACATTGACATGGTTCAAGACATGATTAACCTGTCGTTCACGGATCCCCTCCATTCCCTAAGTTGGTTCATTCCTATTCCTATTCCTGTTATTAAGCATGCCGTCCTGTGGAAAGAAACTGACTACATTGTGTCAGAAAAGAAGAGGGAAAGAGGCCTGAAGGGAATGGGATGGGCAGTCGACTCCTGAAGGCCTGAAGCTATCCCTGTCCGAGTATTAACTGACAAAGAGGCGTCACATACAGGAGTGAGAAGTTCAAGGAACAAGTTGAGAAACAGAGGCGACATCAGAGACTAGTACTCAAGTTTTGACCCTCCCTCAGTTAACAAGCCGGATGCTTCATTTCAGGCTGGCTGCTACAACTGTTACATCCGAATATATAATCCAAAATCTAAAATGGCACGGTCCATAGGCGTGTCTAGCTTTCCCACCCCAAGTGAAAATGAACGTTAGTCTATGCTAATGGCATAAATTTTCCAACATCAGTAATGGCATCCCCACCAAGCAAGCAAGTTGTGCACATGTGGTTCAGAAACAATTTGCGGTAAACCCATCAGTAATCAACGGAAAAAGCACGAGACGACATCGAGGTGTACCTTCATTCCTTCCCGCGTGTTCCTCGGAGTCTATGGAAAGGCAGAAACTCATTTTCCGCGTTAACAGTACCTTCCAGTACATCTGCCACAACACATTATTTTGAAGATTCGTGCTAATATATGGCTTACCATCCTTTATATTCCCCGTATTGCTTTCTCAGCTGCCCACATTCTTTTTTAGTCAAATCAAAGTAAATAATGTATCTGCACTGTAATTTTGGTGTAGGTCCACTGTAAATACAGTGTAAAGAAATCTACCTTAGTTATCCTGTAACTCTACGCTAAATCCTGTAATTCATATTGCAAGTTTACACTGTCAGTGTACTATATAGAAAATGCATTTTAAAATGTATCGTCTACTTTTTTTTAGCAATGTAACTGCACTACAGGTCTCACTCTATTCAAGCCAGTCCCCGCGCAGCCGCAGTGTCCGTCTGAAACAGGCAGTGTCCTTTATTCCAATGCCCCCAAAATATTTAGGCGAGGAACACTGCTTTCAATTCACTAGACACTTGCCGCCATTGCATTCCTCATCAGCAGCCCAAAGAAAGTTTCTTTGAATCTTGGAGCAAAGCAGGTTAGGAAATAGGTCGCCATGGATGTTAGAACTGAATTTATGAGACCAACCCTTCCTGGTTTAGCCATAAGCTTTCCTTTACATCCTTTTAATCTATCGGCCATACCCTCTATCAATAGAAGTACCTCAACTCTTCTCGGTTTCCATTGACTTGGTGGTTAACCAAGGTAGTGACACGCAAGAGTTCTAGTGGTTCCACCAAAATCATACATGATATCCACGAAGTCAAGGTTCTCGCAGCGGATAGGGAATGCCGTGCATTTCTACACGTTGATCTTCAAGCAAGAGGCCTCGCAAAAAATGTTAAGAATAGCTTTTGCGGCCGCAATGTCATGCTTGTCCGGGCTTAGGAAAAGAGCAGCATCGTCCGCATACATACTAGTCCGAAGAATGGCCGCTTCCGGACGAAGCTTGGTCAAAATGCCATGATCAGATGCTAAATCAAAAAGTCATGCTATCCAACATAGATACAACCAAGAAAAGGAAAATGTCTATCTTGGCAAGGGAAACCTTCTCTCGTTAGTTTCCCAAGCCGGTATCTTCTAGAACAAATAAAGAAAAATCATGAGTTTTGACACATGATAAGCACTGTCCGTAAGCTAGATTCTTGACAAATATTCACATCGTGCAATGTCAAAGAAATTCATGTCGACATGGCTAAGGGAGGAACCTTATAAGCAAACTTGTAGACACATATTTCCTTGTGGTGTATCGTAATGAGGGCACACTCACTGGAAAAAAAAATAGTCCTTCGCAGTGGCAATCTTTGTTCCTTTCTCCCTATGGAATCGCTGAAACACAACAATTTGTTCTTGCTTTCTTCCATACAAAATCGACTACATAGAACTCATGCCTAGCTTTTCAGGTAAAAGAAGTAACTTCAAAAAAGTATCTAAAAAAGTGCATTTAGAAAAAAACAATGTCATAATAACATATGACAGAGAAATATTACGTAGATAATTCTCTAGATGTGCACTTCCTCTGCATCCTGGTAACTGTTCGAGCAAAGAAAGGACCAAATTAATTGCCCACTTCAAACTGAGCTACATCTATTTGTCATTTCTAAACAACTAGAAAGAATGAATCTTCATGTGAAAAACAAATAACATAAAAAAATATGAACTGGTTAGAGTAACAGGAGAGATTAAAGAGAACCAGAAAGTGAAAAAAGAGTTCACATATATTCAGGAGAAGCTTACTCGAAGATTAGACAGTAGAAAAACAGGATCACCCAAATTCTAATTTTTTTCTCTCCGATTCTAAAATGACTCTAATGCTAACTTCATCATGCTGTGCTTTTTGGCCAAAATATTGAGGAATCCCGCCAAAACATTATGTCCTTTTCTCATGGATCAGTGGCAAAATCTATTACAGATGTTCTCCCGTCCTTTTCAGCCAAATCCAACATCGCTAAAAAAAGTCAAATTCTAAATTTATTTTTGAGTGTGTGATCTCTCATTACAGGATGCACTGTACTATCAAAATTTGTGCCCGACATAATTATCAGAATGCAAGTATCTATCTCAACATTTCTTTGGCTCACAAATTCACAAGATCATCCGAACAGTAAGTGTGTTACTCACACGCACACACACAAATGTCACTGGCACGAGACACCAAGATAAAACTTGATCTCCAGATGCAGAAACTCTACCATGAAGTAATGCCATTCTGTCATATAATCCTTTTTCTTGCAAATCATGCCCCAAGTTGCCATTTCTTATTAGTAGCCTATTAAGAGCAAGGATCCTAAATTTCTGTCAATAAAAGTACCACTTTGCGTTCACCATCCAACAATGATATACTGTGTGTTAAACTCGAGTTCATAGTTGTCAATACCTGAATCCATCAAGTAACTGGAGCAGTCGAGCACGTAGGTGAGCTGCGGTAAACATGTTGTAGAGCATAGTCTTTGGGACACCCCCTTATCTAGCCACTCATTTTTGCATCGTGATTCGTGCGAGTACATTTGTCTTTTTTATTTCTCCCATATAGAACAACATATGAACTTCAAACTTGGCAGATCAACAAAACATTCTTTCTAGAATGTGGGAAAAACTTTCGGAATTTTTCATGCAATATAAATACTAAAAAGTACATTTTTTAATACAAAAAAATCTAATTTCGTATATTGTTGTTTGACAAAAAAATCTGAAAAGTTTTTCCCACATCTAGTTAGAATGTTTTGGTGTCTTGCAAAGTTTGAAGCTCATATGTTATTTTATTTTGAAGAAACAAAAAAGAGAAAATCTGATGTACAAAGTTAGTTGTCTAGCACGGATCTCAAAGCAATGTTGGAGGGTAAGGATAAGGGGTGTCCAGAAACCTGATCTTTAAAAATCCACGTCCGGCGAGCTGCGAGCCTGCGAGCGCCTTCCCGGAGCGAGTGTGTGGGAGCCAAGCATGAGGCCGACTATCACGGGGGCACGAGACGCACTGAACCTCGGCCCGCTCCGAGATGCCTGCTCCCGCATCGTGTCCAGCATGCTCCTCTAGCTCGCATCTGGATCTGCGCTGGGACATGTGGACGGCGGCGGCAGAGTCGATCTAGGAAAACCGACGGGGTTAGCGGCAAGGCGAGGTCATGGTGGGGAGAGGAGGCGGCGGGGCAAGGCCGTGGGGAGGGGGAGAGGATGCGCGGGAGAGGAGACGGCGTGCGAGGTGCGACTGCGTGCCGGGGAGAGGAGGCGGCGTGCGAGGTGCGACTGCGTGCCGGGGAGAGGAGGCTGTGGGAAGAGTGTCGTGCATGCCTCTTTTGTTTCATTTTTATCGAATAGCCCATTTGGTCAAGTAATAGGCGTTCCTCTCAGGAAAAAAAATAGAGGCATTGTCCAATTCATTATTTTTCATGGA
Source organism: Triticum dicoccoides (assembly GCF_002162155.2). Lineage (NCBI taxonomy): Eukaryota > Viridiplantae > Streptophyta > Magnoliopsida > Poales > Poaceae > Triticum > Triticum dicoccoides. Next base: position 8,367 of record NW_021221438.1, read on the forward strand.
TACCTCTTTCAGTCATTTGGTTTATATCGGGTGTGTCTGTTTTAGATTGGTGGGTGC
>NW_021221439.1:0-720 GCF_002162155.2 Triticum dicoccoides
TATAGGCTCGTAGCCAACTCAGATCAAATACCAAGATCTCGTTAAGCGTTTTAAATATCCGCGAACGCCGAACAGGGCCAGGCCCACCTGTCTCCTAGGTGGTCTCAACCTGCCCTGTCGCTCCGCCACAAAGATCCACACAGAGGGCCGTCGGGACAAAGGTCCTTTCAGCCCCCAATCCGTGAATCACTCGCGGGTACTCTTCGAGCTGACCCGACTTTAGTCACCATCTGTATAGTATGTATGCATGAATAATATATACCCGTGATCACCTCCCGAGTGATCACGGCCCAATAGTATAGCAAGGCAGACTGACAAGAATGTAGGGCCAATGGTGATAAACTAGCATCCTATACTAAGCATTTAGGATTGCGGGTAAGGTATCATTGACTGTAGCAACAATGTCAGGCTATGCATCAGAATAGGATTAACGGAAAGCAGTAACATGCTACACTACTCTAATGCAAGCAGTATAGAGGAGAATAGGCGATATCTGGTGATCAAGGGGGGGGCTTGCCTGGTTGCTCTGGCAAGAGAGAGTGGTCGTCAACTCCGTAGTCGTACGGGGCAGCAGCAGCGGCGTCGGTCTCGTAGTCTACCGAAGAGAAGAGGGGGGAAGAAACAGTAAATACATAGCAAGCAAGTGCATAACGATGCATGACATGACAAGTATCGATGCTAGGTGTGCCCAATCGCGGTAGTAGGTGATACCGACGAAGG
>NW_021221440.1:0-1315 GCF_002162155.2 Triticum dicoccoides
TTAAACAAAAAGAGGGTTTCGAGACGAAACTCTAGGCGCTTGAATCTCCTGATTCCGATAAACGAGCCAAAAGTTAAACTAAAATGAAAATCGGATGAGAAATCACGATCAGAAATAATCACGGAAAATCCGAGAAAAAGAAAAACGGACGAACAGGCTAATGAACGAACGTTCGCTGTCTGCGCCTAAACGACGAAAACCGTTCATTAAAACGAACGTATGGATGAACGTCCGCAAAATAACTAAACCGAAAAAGACTAAACCGATCTAAAAAAAATAAAACATAGGGTTTTCTAAAAAAACGAATCGGTTTTCTTTAGAAAACCGGCGGCGAACGGCGGCTACCTCGTCGGAATCCGGCGAGGCTCGGGGCTCCGACGGGGTGGGAAGGCGTCGGCAGCAGCGGCGAGGTGGCACAGTCGGGCGGCGATGGCGACGGGCATCGGCGGCGGTGGGCGCGACACACGGCGGCGGCTGCTGCTGCGGCTGGCGGTGGGGCAGGACGGGGTGTGGTGGCGGGGGTGGCGTGGTATTTAAGGAGGGGGGTCGGCTTAGGGAAGGGGGCGCCAGGGCGGCGTCGGACTCTCGGACTCCGGCGGAGTCCGGTGCGCGCACGGGCGGCGCGGCTGGGCCTTCAGCCCAGTCGGGCGCGCGGAACTTTTTTTTTAAATAAATTCCCCCGAAACTAAGAAAAGTTCTAGAAAATAAAATAAAATTCTAAAAATGCCAAAACAAAATTTCGCCACCTAAATAAAATATTAGAACGAGATGAACATTTTCTTGGCCCTAAAATGCAGTTTTGAAAAACGTGCAATTTTCCTAATTTCAACTAAAGTAGCAAAAAACTCCAAAATAAAATCTTATTTGATTTTTTATTAAATCATCAATATTTCTTTATTTTGGGAAAGTCATTTTATTCCCTCTCTCTTATTTTTATAATCGAAATAATTGAAGATAAAATAAATAAAATCGAAAGACCCTATTTTCAAAATTTGAGAAACCCAAATATGAAAATAACGAAATCCCCAACTCTCTCAGTGGGTCCTTGAGTTGCGTAGAATTTCTAGGATCTAGCCAAAAAGCAATAAAATATGATATGCAACGATGATCTAATGTATAACATTCCAAATTGAAAATTTGGGATGTTACAGCTCAAGTGCTAGAATAAGAAGTTTATAAAATGTTTGGCATAAAATATTTGAATGATGAGCATGATTAAAATGTTGTTAGTATGAATTTCTTGAATATCCATGATGCTAATGATATGCAAAGCCACAAGCTTGGGGATGCTATGTTTGATGAATATGATATTTTT
>NW_021221441.1:0-1637 GCF_002162155.2 Triticum dicoccoides
GGATGGCCGGACTAAGAACTTTGGACGAACTCCCGGACTATGAAGATACAAGATTGAAGACTCCGTCCCGTGTCCGGATGGGACTTTCCTTGGCGTGGAAGGCAAGCTTGGCGATACCACATGAAGATCTCCTCCCATTGTAACCGACTCTGTGTAACCCTAGCCCTCTCCGGTGTCTATATAAACCGGAGAGTTTTAGTCCGTAGGACGAACAACAATCATACCATAGGCTAGATTCTAGGGTTTAGCCACTCCGATCTCGTGGTAGATCTACTCTTGTACTACCCATATCATCAATATTAATCAAGCAGGAGTAGGGTTTTACCTCCATCGAGAGGGCCCGAACCTGGGTAAAAACATCGTGTCCCTTGTCTCCTGTTACCATCCGCCTAAACGCACTGTTCGGGACCCACTACCCGGGATCCGCCGGTTTTGACACCGACATTGGTGCTTTCATTGAGAGCTCCTCTATGTCGTCGCCTTTAGGCCCGATGGCTCCTTCGCTCGACAATCGCGATACGGTCCGGGATGAGAATTTTCTCCCCGGACAGATCTTCGTACTCGGCGGCTTCGCACTGCGGGCCGACTCGTTCGGCCATCTGGAGCAGATCGAAAGCTACGCCCCTGGCCGTCAGGTCAGGTTTGAAAGCTTAAACTACATGGCCGACACCCGCGGAGACTTGATCTTCGACGGATTCGGGCCACGACCGGGCGCGCCGCACTGTCTCGATGGGCATGATCTAGCTCTGCCGCCGGACAGCGACGAGAGCGCCGATCAGGTGTTCACTCCGACCATTAGTTCGGAGCCGACTGCGCTAGCCAGGGACGGACGGTTAGACGCCGCCCCAGGAGCCGCAATCTCTGCGGCTATAGAGCCGAATACCAGCCAAGTCCTTTGCAAGGCCGGTAACTCCAAGGTGCCGGGCTCCGTTCCGGACTTTGAATACTCTGCACCCTTTTCGATCGAACCCGATCGGGCTCTGATCACGGAGTTCACCGCCGCGAACGTCTTTCAGCACTCGCCCTTTGGCAATATCCTAAATTCACTAAAGTCCCTCTCTTTGTCGAAAGAACCCCGACCGGACTACGGTCGGGGTGGTTGGGATGCGGACGACGAAGTTCGAAACCCACCCACCACCCACTTGATAGCCACTGTCGAAGATATAACCGACATGCTCGATGTCGACTCCGAAGATATCGACGGTATGGACGCCGATAAAGGAGATGATCAAGAACCAGAACCTATAGGGCTCCGAAAAACCACCTCATCTTACGATGTATGCATGGTGGACACATATAACAGAAACGACAACGAGGACCAAAAGGATGCGGCCAGGGATCGCTCCCCCGAAAAACAATCAAAGCGGCGGCGTAAGCGCAAGGCCAAGCCCCACCTCGACAAAGACCCAGCCATAGAGCAGGGTGACTCAACGGACGATGAACATGCCGTCGAGCATCCGGCCAAGCAGGCGGACAATCCGAACTACCAATCCCCCGGAAAGATAATGGCCCGGACGAGCTCACACCAGACAAATTGCTGGAACATCAGAACCTCCACCAAAGGCTCGTCGCCACTGCATGTAGCCTGAGAAAGCAGAAGCGGAGGCTCAAGACAGCGGGAGATGCACTCAGGATCA
>NW_021221442.1:0-1985 GCF_002162155.2 Triticum dicoccoides
TGTACAACATGGCATCACAGCATAACTCATCAATCATATAGATAAAGGCTCAGAAGAGCCATCACAGCATTATTACAAACAGGGGTCACATGACCCAACAGTCAGAGCAATCAAGCAACAAGCGAAAGCATTACATGTCTGAGTACAGACATCTACAAATGAAAAGGCTGAAGAGCCTGACTATCTACAACATCCGATCAAGATCGTAGCTGAGGTACTAGCTACTAGTCGAAGTCCATGAGAACCCTAGTAAGACCGAAGTCTCCGCTGCAAAAACATAAATAAAGCAACATGAGTACAAAGGTACTCAGCAAGACTTACATCAGATCCTATCATACATGCATTTGTATCAAGAGGGTAATGTGGGGTTTAGTTGCAGCAAGCCAGCTTTGACTCTGTGGCTATCCTGTTCTACGACTACCAGAAACTCTGGAGGTGAAACAACGTACACGAGTCCACTAATCACCATACAATACACTACTATGGATTCATCCCCGTCTCCCTACGAGAAGGCCATCCATAGCACTCACACTTGTCTTGAGCATTTTAGAGTATCCACTTCAAGTTGTCTATGTACCATGTAAGCATCCAAGAAGTCCATAACCGCGGACTCGGCTATTCGAATAGATCATGTTAACCCTGCAGGGGTGTACTTCTTCACACACGCTCTCGCCACTTACCGCCATGTACATGTCATGTATCTCGGCAACCTTCAAGCGGAAGCCTGGCGAGGGTGTCGGCCACGACCTGACTAACCACACAAGACTCTAGTCCAGGTTTATCGCCTATTCGGGTTCCATCCGCAAGGAGATCCGGCCAGGGTGTCGCTCACGGCCCCAAACGATGTGAGCAGGGTTCCCAAGCCCACCATCCGGGTGCCACTTGGTACACCGTGCCACGTGTGCCTAGTCTGTCCCAAGCCCACCCTGCCGGGTGCCACCTGGTAGAAAAATAGCACTACCTACAAACACCAGAAACTAGTTGCGACTCCTGGACAGAGACCAAGTTGGTTAATAAGTCGAGAGGGGTCGAGTTACCGGAACCCAATGTGTGGTAGTATCGAGTCATTGGACAACATACGTAGAACTCAGTGCTTAAGGACGGTTCCAATGAGACAACCCACCATGTACTCCTACATGGCCTCTCACCGCTACCTTTACCAAATCGTGTTCACACACTTCACTCTCAGCATCAGAACATATCGTGACACTCCAATTCATTCCCAATGAATCAGACCTGACACAATTCTAAGCAATAGCAGGCATAGCATGGTAGGAACACAACATGGCTCAATCAACTCCTACACATGCTAGTGGGTTTCGACTATTTACTGTGGCAATGACAGGTCATGCAGAGGAACGGGTTCAACTACCGCAGCACAAAGTAGCAGATGAATCGTTGTTGTCCTAATGCAATAACTGAGAGCAGGAGCGAGAGAGTAGGGTTTTATCGAAATGAACAAGGGGGTTTGCTTGCCTGGTAAAACAACAAGGGAGGCACTGCTTCACAGACAGGTACTCTGGAACGTCTCCGGAGCAGGACCTATCGAGAAGGAATGGTGCCGGCAATCAAAACACAATCATATGCAACAATATGATGCATGAGCAAGGTATGTAGATGTGATGCTGTTTGAGCTAATGTAACTAGTAAACATTTGGTTTGAAGTCCATTTGAACCAAAGGTTCAAATGCATTTCTAAATTAAGTCTCTTATATATGCCATAATGTGTTTTCCCATATTCAGCATGTATAAGTTGGTTTTTCATGCATGAAACTAGTACAGATGGAAAGATTGCATTTTTCTGATAATTTTTCATATATAAATTATTTTAATCTGAGCTACGGTTGAATTGATATGAATTTTTGAAGTTTAAATCAATTTCTGGAATTTCCTGATTTAATTTAAATCCAGAAATCATATTATTGCGCCAGCATGACGTCAGCACGACGTCAGCGGTCAACTGGGCTGGTCCGGGTCAAACCCGA
>NW_021221443.1:0-2209 GCF_002162155.2 Triticum dicoccoides
CGTGAGGAAAGCCTCGTCCCAAAATTTGAGGGGCATATAGGCATGAGCGAGCAAGGAAAGCCCAACTTCCACTATGTGTCTGTGTTTGCGCTCAGCTGAGCCGTTCTGTTGGTGTGCATGGGGGCACGACACATGATGCGTGATGCCTATACGTTCAAAGAACAAATGGAGTTTTTGGTATTCACCACCCCAGTCCGTTAGCAAGAATCTTGCGATCGAAAAGGCGTTCTACATGTTGTTGAAAGAGATAAAATTTCGCAAAGACATCAGACTTATTCTTAAGCAAGTATATCCAACTGAACTTACTAAAATCATCAATAAAACTCACATAGTATTTTTGCCTACCAACAGAAACGGGTCCAGGACCCCAAACATCTGAAAAAACTAGCTCGAAAGGAGCTTTTGACTCACTAGTGGAACGAGAATACGGAAGTTGGTGGCTCTTGGCCATTTGGCACGAATCACACACAAGGAGGTGATCCTTTTTATTGGACACTGGAAGGATAAAATCTCGAAGAATTTTTTGGAACACCGGGAGAGCAGGATTCCCTAGACGTTTGTGCCATCTTGATGTAGATGGCTTGACCACACTGAGAGCTTGTCGGGTAGGTGCATCATGGCGACTAGAAATAGGGAACAGGCGACCTCTACTCTTGATTCCTTAACAAAGAGAATTTCAGGGTAAACTTCAAGAAAAGCATTGTTATCTTCAATAAGTTTGTAAGCGGAGAGAAGACTTTGATCAGATTGTGGAGCATGGATGATATTGTTAAGTTGTAGAGAGCCACGAGGGGTGGTGAGAACCGAATGACCAATGTGGGCAATGTCCATACCTTGTCCACTTGCAGTGTGGATCTGATCTGTGCCGGTGTAGCGGTCGCGAACGGCAAGTTTCTCCAGCTCGCCAGTCACGTGGTCGGTTGCACCGGTGTCGAGGTACCAGTTGCTGTCCACCCCATAGGAGTGAACGGCGTTGGTCGATCGGTTTCTGCCTCCACTCCTCTGCCCGCAGGGTTGCGGACATTGTTGTTGAAGCCGCGGTCGAAGCGTTTCTTGCAGCGCCATGCTCCATGTCCTTCCAGTTTGCAGATCTGGCACTTCTCGCGGTCACCACCACCTTGTTACGGCGCACCACCGCCGCCTGGGTTGTAGCCGCCCGCGTTGTTGCTGTTGTTGAAGCCGCGGGGGCCACCACCGCCGCTGCCACCGTTGCCACCGCCGGGGTGGCTGTTGTAGTTGCCGCCGCCACGACCACCGCCTCTGGCCGCAAGATTGGCGGAGTAGGAGGCAGTCTGAGCGGCGATGCATGCTTCGGCCGACAACAGCAGCGAGAAGAGCTCGCTGAGGCCGATCGGCTGCTCGGTTGCGGTGCGGGTGGAGATAGCAGACACGAACCCATTGTAGTCAGGTTCATGCAGGAGTCCTTGGAGGATGTGGTCGACAACGTCGTCCTCATCAAGTGGCTTGCCGGCGGCTACAAGCTCGTCGGTGATCCCCTTCATCTTGGTGAAGTAGGAGGCATCGGAGAGGTCTCCCTTGTGGGTGTGCTCGAGTTGTGAGCGGAGTTGGATCACCCTCGCCCTGGACTGGGACAAGAAACTCTGCAACAGCGCCGCCGAGAGAGTAGCAGATGTGGTGCACATACTGACCTGCATCAAGACTTCTCGAGACAAAGATGCGATCAAAAAAGTGAGAACCTGCTGGTCCTGGGTGACCCATATTGCATGCTCTGGATGTTGGAAATATGCCCTAGAGGCAATAATAAAAGTATTATTATATTTCATTGTTCATGATAATTGTCTTTTATTCATGCTATAACTGTATTATCCGGAAATCATAATACACGTGTGAATACATAGACCACAATACGTCCCTAGTGAGCCTCTAGTTGACTAGCTCGTTGTGATCAACAGATAGTCATGGTTTCCTGGCTATGGACATTGGATGTCGTTGATAACGGGATCACATCATTAGGAGAATGATGTGATGGACAAGACCCAATCATAAGCATAGCACTAAGATCGTGTAGTTCGTTTGCTAGAGCTTTGCCAATGTCAAGTATCTCTTCCTTCGACCATGAGATCGTGTAACTCCTGGATACCGTAGGAGTGCTTTGGGTGTATCAAACGTCACAACGTAACTGGGTGACTATAAAGGTGCACTACAGGTATCTCCGAAAGTGTCTATTGGGTTGACACGGATCGAGACT
>NW_021221444.1:0-392 GCF_002162155.2 Triticum dicoccoides
CCCACAGCAAGATCCCCTCCGTGTAGACCCCACGCATCCGTTTCCCCCCTCCAGGTGCCGGCGGCAGCGCCGTCCGTGAGGGGGGCACACCCCGGACACGCGTTCCAGGCGTTTGCAACCGCCACAACACTTCCAGACTTGTGAGAAGCTGCCTACGCAAGATTTGGCAGCATTCTAGCCCCCGGAGGCCGCCGGCCACAGCCGGAGACGCGCGAAGGGCAATCCGCGTAGAGGTAATTTTTCGGATACTTCTCCATCACCAAAAATTATGAAAAAATAGCATTGTTCCTATAGCACATGTGCCCATGTCGTGCAAAAAAACTCTTGATTTTATCACGCTCTGAGTATTTAGTAATATTGACGCCGCATCGTTACCGCAGAACGTCTACTTA
>NW_021221445.1:0-1061 GCF_002162155.2 Triticum dicoccoides
TCTCTCTCTCTCACGGCCGAACACCACCGTCGCCGCCGTTCGCCACAGCAGCCGTCACCGGCCACCCCTCGCTCCCCCGACTAGCTCAGGAGCTCCGCCTCGACCCCCTCTTCCTCCCCACCGCTCCACGGCCCTCCGGAAGCCCTGCATCGCCGCCTACGTCGCCGTTCCCCTCCTCGGCCACCGGAGGTCATCGCCGACGATTCGCTGCACTCCGGCCGTCCCCGAGCCCGCTAACCATCCCTGCAGCTCCGCGGTGAGCCACCGATTCGATTCCCCCTTGCCCCGTCGTCCCTAGCCTTCTGTAGCTGCCGCCCCCTTGAGCCCCGAAGCTCGACACCGCCGGCGATGTCGCCGTCGTGGCCACGGTCACCGTAGCGCCCAACCAAGCACACTATCGTGCTCCACGCCTCACTAGGAGCACGCAGCACGCACCAACGCCTCCCCAAACACCCTGCAACGCCGACTCCGACCGCACCCGAACTCCGGCCGCCGCTCACGAGCTCGCCGTCGACGGTACAGACCACCCCAGGCACGGCCACCACCCCCGTTCGACGCGCGGGAGCAAGAGCTCTCCAACGAGCCCAAGCATGGCCTCGCCCGTGCCCTGTAGCGTGATCCCGTATCGTGCCGCCGTCTCGGGCCTCGCCGGCGTCATGTCGCCGGTGGGTTTGACCCACTTTGACCACGGCAGGACCCCCTGAGTCCCTGACAGGTGGGCCCAGCCCTGTAGCTAATTAGGATTAGCGCTAACCACTGTTAGTTAACCCCCCTGACACTGACCAGTGGGCCCCAGCGCCACTAATCCCTAATTAGGATTAATTTAATCCTGTTAAACCCCCCCTGTCACTGACGTGTGGCCCCCACACGTCAGGTTTGACCCCAGACAGCCGCAGTTGACCACTGACGTCATGCTGACGTCATGCTGGCGCAATAATTATATTTCTGGATTTAAATTAAATCAGGAAATTCCAGAATATTATTTAAACTTCAAAAATTCATAACTTTTATTCTGTAACTCCAAATTGGACAAATTATATATGAAAAATGATCAGAAAAAT
>NW_021221446.1:0-1442 GCF_002162155.2 Triticum dicoccoides
CCCCGGGTCATATAAGCCAAATAAGGGACTGTCCAATCAGGAATTACATGAAGAGCTGCCACCAACTGAGCTTCCGGGTCAGGAATAGCCAAGTCCTCCTTTGTAGGTAACTTGACCTATGGGTTAAGCAAAACGTCAAGAAAAACATTAGGCGGCACCGGTTTACGTTGAGAACCCAACCGGCTTAAGGCATCAGCAACTTCATTTTTCCTCCGATCAACATGCTCAACTTGATAACCTGTGAAGTGACCAGCAATAACATCCACTTCTCGTTGATAAGCCGCCATGAGTGGATCCTTAGAATCCCAAGTACCAGGGACTTGTTGAGACACCAAATCTGAGTCATCAAAGCACCTAACCCGTCTTAAGTTCATCTCCTTAGCCATCCGAAGACCGTGGAGCAAGGCCTCATATTCAGCTGCATTGTTAGTGCAAGGGAACATCAAACGGAGAACATAACAAAATTTATCACCTCGAGGGGAAGCGAGCACAACTCTAGCCCCTGAGCCCTCCAATTGCCTGGACCCATCAGAGTGAACAGTCCAATACGTGTTATCTGGCTTTTCCTCTGGTGTCTGCAACTCTGTCCAATCATTGATGAAATCCATAAGCATTTGGGCCTTGATAGCCGTACGAGGCACATATTTTCACCCGTGGGGTCCAAGCTGAATGGCCCACTTAGCAACCCGGCCAGTTGCTTCCCTGTTTTGGATAAATCTCCCAAAGGAGCAGAGCTAACCACAGTGATGGGATGACCCTGAAAGTATTGCTTAAGCTTCCGGCTTGCCATGAAAACCCCATAAACAAGCTTCTGCCAATGTGGGTATCTCAGCTTGGACTCAATAAGCACCTTACTGATATAATAAACCGGCCATTGAACCAGATATTCCTTGCCTGCCTCCTTCCGTTCCACCACGATAGCCACGCTGACAGCCCGGGCATTGGCAGCCACGTACAACAACAATGGCTCTTTATCAACAGGAGCAACCAGAACAGGCGGCTCAGCCAGCTGTTTCTTCAAGTCCTCAAACGCTGCATTAGCGACATCACTCCAGACAAAATTATCTATCTTTTTCATCATTTGATACATAGGGATAGCCTTCTCTCCCAACCGGCTTAATGCCACAATACGACCCGCCAGACGTTGCACATCATTGACACATGCCGGCTTAGCCAGAGAAGTGATGGCTTTGATCTTCTCCGGATTAGCTTCAATGCCCCTGTTAGACACCAGAAAGCCCAAGAGCTTGCCTGCCGACACACCAAAAACACACTTGGCCAGGTTAAGCATCATTTTATAAACCCAGAGATTATCAAAGGTTTCCTTCAAATCATCTATCAATGTCTCCTTATTTCTGGATTTCACCACAATATCACCCACATAAGCATGAACATTGCGCCCAATCTGATTATGAAGGCAATTCTGCACACATCTCTAATAA
>NW_021221447.1:0-463 GCF_002162155.2 Triticum dicoccoides
CTAGAAAAGTCAGAGCATGGTCTAACGTTGAATCTTTTTGCATATTGAGCTATGATAAATTTATGACAGTGGAAATTTTAGTTCATAATTTTTGGAGTCAGGTAAGTATTGATACTCTTGCATTCTTTAGAGACTGTGCTGTTTTGGCAGATTGCTGTTATGGTTGCATTGTTTGCGTATGTTTGCTTATTTAATGATTCTATTTGAGGATAGGAGTTTTAAATATGCAGAGGAATTTAGTATTCAATTTTGAATAATAATTTAAGTGATTTTCTACAGTATAATATGATAAGGTTTTTCATTGGTTTATACTAACCTATCTCACGAGTTCTTGTTGAGTTTGTTGTGAATGAAGCTTTTGATAAAAAGAGAAACCATGATATGAGAGGAATCAAGGAGACACAAAAGCTCAAGCTTGGGGATGCCCAAGGCACCCCAAGATAATATTTTGAGAAGTCTCAAG
>NW_021221448.1:0-410 GCF_002162155.2 Triticum dicoccoides
TTTAAAACAAATAATGAAATAGAAAAAATAATAGAAAAAAGGAAAATAAAACAGAAACGAAAAAAACAAATACTGGGAATCAAATGGGAGCGTACAAGAAAATGAACTAGGACAAGGTGTAACACAGACTTGTGAATGGAAATGGAAAAAGGAACGGAACCTCGCACTAGCAACGATCCAGCATAGACCTGCTTGTGAAAACCAACAAGACCTCGCACTAGTAACGAGCACACAGGCAGCAAGCGAGACAACGCACTAGCAACGACCTGACAGGGAGACAACGCGCCGCGAGCGAGCACGACAACTAGACCATCACGTTATGCACAAATATTAAAGACAGATAATCTAACGGTTCTGGATTTAGATGTGAGATAGCTATTTCACATCTAGATGTGAAATAGCAAACCTGT
>NW_021221449.1:0-619 GCF_002162155.2 Triticum dicoccoides
CAATCTGACATCAGCCACTGGCAGCCCCAAATATTTGATAGGCATTTTTCCAACCTCACATGTGAATATATCTTGATAAAGTCTAGTTTTATTAACTGCTTCTCCAAACAAAAAAAATCTCACTTTTGTGAAAATTAATAGTCAGCCCTGACATCTGTTCAAAGGCTGTTAATATGAATTTTAGATTTTTTGCACTATCTTCATCATCTTATAACAAGAAATTGTATCATCCGCATATTGAAGCATGTTAATCTCACAATTATTTAACTCAGAGAGCACCCCTCTCACAAAACCCCCCTGCATTGCATTATCTAGGATAATTGCTAATGCATCCGCAGCAATGTCGAAGAGCAGTGGTGATAAAGAATCACCTTATCTCAATCCTTTAAAGGTTTTGAAATAGGGTCCTATTTCATCATTAACCTTCACCCCTACATGCCCCCCACCATAGTGTGCATCACCATGTCACACCATTTATCAGGGAATCTTTTGAGTTTAAACATTTTATATACAAAAGGCCATTTGATCTTGTCATATGCTTTCTCAAAATCAACTTTCAACAGCAAAGCACTCTGCTTCCTTTTATGTACAGTATTCAATGCTTCATGTAGCACCACAA
>NW_021221450.1:0-1751 GCF_002162155.2 Triticum dicoccoides
TCTTAAGCATAGGGGACGACCTTCGTCCTTTCTCTCTATTCTGCCGTGGTCGAGCTTTAAGTCTTAACTTCGTACCTTACAACTCAGGCAAGAACTCCTTCTTTGACTGGTTCATCTTGAACACCTTCAAGATCATGTCAAGGTATGTGCTCATTTGAAAGTACCATTAAGCGTTTTGATCTATCCTTATAGATCTTGATGCTTAATGCTCAAGTAGCTTAATCCAGGTTTTCTATTGAAAAACACCTTTCAAATAACCCTATATGCTTTCTAGAAATTCTACATCATTTCTGATCATCAATATGTCAACAACATATACTCATCAGAAATTCTATAGTGCTCCCACTCACTTCTTTGGAAATACAAGTTTCTCATAAACTTTGTACAAACCCAAAATCTTTGATCATCATCAAAGCATACATTCCAACTCCGAGATGCTCACTCCAGTCCTTAGAAGGAATGCTGGAGCTTTGCATACTTATTAGCATCTTTCGGGATTGACAAAACCTTCCGGTTGTATCACATACAACCTTTCCTCAAGAAAATTGTCGAGGAACAATGTTTTGACATCCTATCTGCAAGATTTCATAAATAATGCAGTAATCGCTAATATAATTCCAACAGATTCTTAGCATCGCTACGAGTGAGAAAATCTCATCGTAGTCAACTCCTTGAACTTGTCGGAAAACATCTTAACGACAAGTCGAGCTTTCTTAATGGTGACATTTACCATCATTGTCCGTCTTCCTTTTGAAATCCATCTGTACTCATACATGGATCCTCTCTCGGATTTTATGGCCTCAAGCCATTTATCGGAATCCGGGCCCACCATCGCTTCTCCATAGCTCATAGGTTCATTGTTGTCTAGCAACATGACTTTCAAGACAGGATTACGTACCACTCTGAAGTAGTACGCATCCTTGTCATCCCACGAGGTTTAGTAGTGACTTGATCCGAAGTTTCATGATCAATATCATAAGCTTCCACTTCAATTGGTGTAGGTGCCACAGGAACAACTTCCTGTGCCCTGCCACACACTAGTTGAAGAGACGGTTCAATAACCTCATCAAGTCTCCACCATCCTCCCACTCAACTCTTTCGAGAGAAACCTTTCCTCGAGAAAGGACCCGATTCTAGAAACAATTCATATTGCTTTCGGATCTGAATTAGGAGGTATACCCAACTGTTTTGAGTTTCCTATGAAGATGCATTTTATCCGATTTGGGTTCGAGCTTAATCCTGAAACTTTTTCACATAAGCGTCGCAGCCCCAAACCTTTAAGAAACGACAACTTAGGTTTCTCTAAACCATAATTCATACGGTGTCATCTCATCGGAATTACGTGGTGCCCTATTTAAAGTGAATGTGGTTGTCTCTAATGCCTAACCCATGAATGATAGTGGTAATTCGATAAGAGACATCATGGTACGCACCATATCCAATAGGGTGCAACTATGATGTTCGGACACACCATCACACTATGGTGTTCCAGGCGGTATTAATTGCGAAACAATTTCCACAATGTCTTAATTTGTGTGCCAAAACTCGTAACTCAGATATTCATCTCTATGATCATATCATAGACATTTTATCCTCTTGTCACAATGATCTTCTACTTCACTCTGAAATTATTTGAACCAGTCAATAATTCAGACATGTGTTTCATCAAGTAAATATTCTCAACATCTACTCGAATCATCAGTGAAGTAAGAACACAACGATATTCACTGCATGCCTCAGCACTCATTGGA
>NW_021221451.1:0-2119 GCF_002162155.2 Triticum dicoccoides
CTATAGAATCAACGGGAGATGCGCGCAACTAGCTAGCCAGTAGTACTTACTTTCGGATATGTATATCGCAGCTCCTTCGGCAGTCCCGGAGCTTCTGCGGTGAACTGTTTCCAAACTCTGCAAGACAAAGAAAATAATAATTATGACTTGAGATATCAGGAAATGAACAAAAAGTTGCCGATATGGTGCGATAATGATCGATTGAACTTACTTGTTGAGCAATTCAGTCGTGTCCGCATAGGTTTCGGGTTCTTTTCGTCTCGAGTCTAAGACGGTTACTAGTCCCCGCTCAAGCTTAATCTCCAGAAGAACATAGTGGAAGCTGCGCACGCATGCATAACTCATCAATTACATTACTATAACCTCGCTCGAGTAATAAGGGAAACCGAATATGCACACGACAGTAACACTCACTTGAAGATTTAAGGAAAGAGTATGGTATCTTTGTTTTTATTTTTGATCAACGATTGTAGCAAGTTGGCCTCGGCCTCTTCGGCGTGCTTTTTAAGCCGAAATTCATCTATGATATTTGTGTTAATGAACCCAATATCATACATTTCTTGTTTTCTGCACTCGACGATCTTCAATCTGCATAATATATTGAGGATAATTAATTATAAATACATGCAATGAAAGAGCCGAGCTATATATAGAGACTTAATGACAGAAATAGTACTTACAGACAGTAGCAAAAGACCGTTAATTTATCGAGGGCCTTTTGATTGAAGAACGTGAAGAACTCCTCGAATGGAACAGCCAACAGATCAGTTCCAACGAGGTCGTGCTCCTCTTTAATGTTCAGATACAAACTATTCGACCCCCAGACTCTCTACAGGTTTTCATGTATCAATTATGGAATCTTCGCATCATCATTGTTAGAGATTTTTCATCTTTGACGAGAGGCTTCCCATACTCGTATCTATGTTCGTCCACCTCCATGAAATCAGGAAGTTGATCGTCAGGCAGGTAATCTGATAGATTGCCAAAACCGGCCACCACCCCGGAGCATTAGCGACGATGTTGCCGCTAGACACATTGAGCGGGGGGCACGATTGATTTGCTTGTTCACCGAGCTGGGCAACTTTTTTCGCAGCTGCTCGTTCTCTTGACCTTTGATGTCTGCGTAGGACCTTGAGAAGAGGTGTCTAGAGGGGGGGTGATTAGACACTAAGTATCAAAGTTGCAGTTTTTAACTTCTTTAAGTTTAAGTGGAGTTTAGGCACAAGTTTAACATTCACGATACATAACAAGCAAGCATGCAAAGAGTATATAAGCAGCGGAAAGTAAAGCATGCAACTTGCAAGAATGTTAAGCGAAGGGTTTTGGAGGATTCAAACGCAATTGGAGACACATATGTTTTTGTCGTGGTTCCGATAGGTGGTGCTATCGTACATCCACGTTGATGGAGACTTCAACCCATGAAGGGTAACGGTTGCGCGAGTCCACGGAGGGCTCCACCCACGAAGGGTCCACGAAGAAGCAACCTTGTCTATCCCACCATGGCCGTCGCCCATGAAGGACTTGCCTCACTAGCGGTAGATCTTCACGAAGTAGGCGATCTCCTTGCCCTTACAAACTCCTTGGTTCAACTCCACAATCTTGTCGGAGGCTCCCAAGTGACACCTAGCCAATCTAGGAGACAGCACTCTCCAAGAAGTAACAAATGGTGTGTTGGTGATGAACTCCTTGCTCTTGTGCTTCAAATGATAGTCTCCCCAACACTCAACTCTCTCTCATAGGATTTGGATCTGGTGGAAAGAAGATTCGAGTGGAAAGCAACTTGGGGAAGGCTAGAGATCAAGATTCATATGGTAGGAATGGAATATCTTGGCCTCAACACATGAGTAGGTAGTTCTCTCTCAGAACTGGTAAGTTGGAAGTGTAGGTTTGTTCTGATGGCTCTCTCCACGAATGAAGAGGAGGTGGAGGGGTATATATAGCCTCCACACAAAATCTAACCGCTACACACAATTTACCAAACTCGGTGGGACTGAATCAACAAACTCGGTCGGACCGATTTAGTAAATCTAGTGACCGTTAGGGTTTTCGGTGGGACCGACATGCAACTCGGTAGGACCGATATGGTTAGGATTAGGGCATAACGTAATCTCGGTGAGAC
>NW_021221452.1:0-3017 GCF_002162155.2 Triticum dicoccoides
CCATCGTTTACGTCTCCAGTCATATTTTCTTAGTGCTTAGGCGAAGCCTTGCAGAGATCACTTCACTGTCACCGTCACCACACCGTCGTGCTGACGTAACTCATCTACTACCTTGATGTCTTGTTGGATCAAGAAGGCGAGGGATGTCACTGATGACCCACAAGTATATGGGGTCAATTGTAGCCTTTTTGATAAGTAAGAGTGTCGAACCCAACGAGGAGCAGAAGGAAATGACATGTGGTTTTCAGCAAGGAAATGTCTACAAGTGCTAAAATTGTGAGTAGCGGAATAGCTTGATAGCAACATAATTTGTAACCGGCAAGTAACAGTAATAGTAACAAAAGTGCAGCAAGGTAGCCCAATCCTTTTGAGGCAAAGGACAGGTCAAAATGGTCTTTTATGATAAGCAAAGTGTTCTTGAGGGTACACATGAATTTCATCATGTTGGATTTAATTCGTGTTCGCTACTTTGATAATTTGCTATGTGGGTGGACCGGTGGTTAGGTGTTGTTCTTACTTGAACAAACCTCCTACTTATGATTAACCCCCATGCAAGCATTCACAACTACGAGAAAAGTATTAAGAATAAATTATAACCATAGCATTAAACTTTTGGATCCAATCGGTCCCTTACGAAATAGCGCATAAACTAGGGTTTAAGCTTCTGTCACTCTCGCAACCCATCATCTCATAACTACACCACAATGCATTCCCTTAGGCCCAAATATGGTGAAGTATCATGTAGTCGATGTTCACATGACACCACTAAGGGAATCACAACATGCATATCATCAAAATATCAAACACATATCAAGTTCACATGATTACTTGCAACATGATTTCTCCCGTGACCTCAAGAACAAAAGTAACTACTCAGAAATGATAAACATGATCAAGATCAAAGGGGTATTAAATAGCATAATGGATCTGAACATATAATCTTCCACCAAATAAACCATATGGTAATTAACTACAAGATGTAATCAACACTACTAGTCACCCACAAGCACCAATCTATAGTTCCGGTACAAAGATTGAACACAAGAGATGAACTAGGGTTTGAGAGGAGTTGGTGTTGTTGAAGATGTTGATGAAGATAGCCCTCCCCAAGATGGGAGAGTTGTTGGTGATGATGATGACGATGATTTCCCCCTCCGGAAGGGAAGTTCCCCTGGCGGAATCGCTCCGCCAGAGGGCAAAAGTGCTCCAGCCTAGGTTCCGCCTCGAGACGGCGGCGCTTCGTCCCGAAGGTCCTCTCCTTATTTATTTTTCTAGGTCAAAATGACTTACATACCAAAAGAGGGGCACTAGAGGTGGGCCTGGGTGAGCACAACCCACCAAGGCGCGCCAGGTGGGTTGTGCCCACCAGGTGGGCCCCTCTGGTACTTATTTGCTCCAATATTCCTCAAATATTTCATAAAAAATCTTCGTAAAGTTTCAGCTCATTTGGAGTTGTGCAGAATAGGTAGCCTGACGTAGCTTTTTCAGGTCCAGATTTCCAACTGCCAGAATTCTCCCCCTTTGTGTATACCTTGCATATTATAAGAGAAAAGACATTAGAATTACTCCAAAAAGCATTATTATGCAATAAAACAACATAAATAACAGTAAGTAAACATGATGCAAAATGGACGTGTCAACTCCCTCAAGCTTAGACCTCACTTGTCCTCAAGCAAAAACCGAAATCGAAAAGCATGTCCACATGCTTAGAGAGAGAGAGGTGTCGATAAAAACAAAAATACGGACGTAGCAGCATCATGTAACTTATTATAACAGCAACAAACTTTAACTAAAACTTATATCATAGAACTTTTATCATAGACTTCTCATGAACAAGTGACGATTCATCACAACATCGAAGTATAAAGCATAAACTCTATTGGAAACCAACAAACTACGTTCTCAGTCAACTTTGCAACTACAATTCATCATCTTTTCAGGAAGGGTCACGTATCGGAGCCTTTATGCAAGTCCACATACTCAACCATCATTTAGTATTCTATGATTGCTAACACTCACCGCGTACACATGAGCAAAATGTTTCAATCGGACACATAGAAAGATATGTGCTTATAGTTTCGCCTCCTAATGCATTCACCTCAAGGGTTATGTTAACAATAATAACTCATGCTACCCATATTTAACTGGATATATGTGCCTAGATCTTTCCTCACCACATGATGCTTGCCAAAGGAGAAAATAAAAAGGAATAGAGAGAAGAACTTTGACTCTTGCATGAAAGTAAATACATGAAAGTAAAATATAGGCCCTTCGCAGAGGGAAGCAGAGGCTGCCATGCGCTTTTTGTTTGTATGCTCAACCCCTTGGTGCAAGAGAACGTCATGTTATATTGCCCCTTATGATGGCAACCTTTATTATGCAGTCTGTCGCTTTTATTCTTCGCCATCACCATTTCGTACAACGCTAAATTTGTTGGGGAACGTGGTAATTTCAAAAAAAATCTTGCGATCACGCAAGATCTATCTCTAGGTGATGCATAGCAACGAGAGGGGAGAGTGTTGTCTACGTACCCTAGTAGACCGAAAGCGGAAGCCTTATGACAACGCGGTTGATGTAGTCGTACGTCTTCACGATCCGACCGATCCTAGCACCGAAGGTACAGCACCTCCACGATCTGCACACGTTCAGCTCGGTGACGTCCCACGAACTCTAGATCCAGCTGAGGTCGAGGGAGAGTTTCATCAGCACGACGGCTTGTTGACCGTGATGATGACGTTACCAGCATAGGGCTTCGCCTAAGCACTACGACGATATGACCGAGGTGAAAATCTGTGGAGGGGGGCACCGCACACGGCTAAACAATCAACTTGTGTGTTCTAGGGTGCCCTCCTGCCTCCATATATAAAGGAGCAAGGGGGAGGCCAGCCGGCCCTCCTAGGGCGCGCCCTAATAGGGGAATCCTACTAGGAATCCAAGTCCTAGTAGGTTTCCACCTAAAGGGAGAGGGGGAAGGAAGGAGAGGGAGAGGGGGAAGGAAAGGGGGGCGCCCCCCCCCC
>NW_021221453.1:0-563 GCF_002162155.2 Triticum dicoccoides
TGAAGCAAAAGAAATCGGAGCAGTTCATTCAAATATCGAAAAAAATAAGGAAAATGCGGCTAAGAAGAAGTACAATCATGTTATGGGGCCAGGAGGGTATCGCATTTGGGTGCCTAGGTTGGAGAAGATGGAGAACGAGCTGAGGGCGCGAGGAATCCGTCCAGGTACGGAGGGATGGGACCCAAGGGCCAAAAGCTGGTGGTACGGGCATGGGGGAACGCTGAACCCGGAGACAGGGGAGTGTGTTTACCGGGGCAAATTAATTAAACCCACCCAAGCCCTTATTGACGCAATGAAGGATGCTCAACAGGGGAAGATCAAGTTCAACAGAGAGAACGACGCGCTGACAAAAGCCCTCGGGAATCCTGAACACAGAGGACGTGTACGAGGCATGGGGCACATTCCGTGGAAAATAGGGTTCCCCCAGAACGATGACCCGTACGGTTACAGAAGCCGTAAGAGAAAGATGGATCGGGAAGCAGATGTTGTGGCGCGGTTGGCATCGGAAATGGATGTGATGAAGAAAACCGTGAGTGTACTAGTAGCCGAAAGAGATGCAGCTC
>NW_021221454.1:0-807 GCF_002162155.2 Triticum dicoccoides
AATTTCTGGGATAACATTAATGAAGGGAATCTTTTTATTTTTCATTTTTTTACAGAGATGACGTCATGATGATCCATTGCTGTATCCAGAGGATGACGTCACAACGGTTTAACAAAGTTCATACAACAAGACATCATGGCGGTTTACGAGAGGCAAAGGAAAAAATGTTCACAGGATTTTTCTAAGGTACTGAAGATTGATATGAACAAATTCAAATCACTCTGGGGCCTAATGTTGGGGATATAACTATTGGGGATAAACCGCCCAGGAGGGGCCGCTTTACCCTCAACCGTATTGAAGACCATGAAGACTCAGATAGCCTTTTACTGTGAAGCATAGAAGCCCGGAGCCCAGTGGCGGATTAGGGCCCATGATAACAAACCGCCATCATTATGTAAACTTGTGTTGTAAGTTAGGAAAGGAGAGACTGATCTGGACCCTTGTATGAGTCGGCCTCGGGACTCTGTAGACCGGCCGTGCGTCAACCTATGTATATAAAGGGATGACCCGGCAGAGCGGTTCAGCGACAACAGACAACAACTCGAGACTCAGGCAAGTGTATTTGCTCCCTGGTCATCAAACCCCAATCAATCCCATCACAACTAGATGTAGGCTTTTACCTTCATCGAAGGGGCCGAACTAGTATAAACTCTCGTGTCCCTTGTCCGGTTTAACCCCTCCAAGCTAACCCGTTGTGATGGCTCCACGACTAAGTCCTTTCATGAGGACATCTGACGTGTTAATTCCACGACAGTAACAGTGGCAAAAGTAATAGTGGCAGTTTTGTAGTAATTGTAACAGCAGCAA
>NW_021221455.1:0-391 GCF_002162155.2 Triticum dicoccoides
TCGTGTGATAGTTTGATGTGTAGGGGAGGTAGTATAATATAGTCTAGGATAGCGTGTACTGTGGCTCTAAGCTTAAAATCTTTGGAGTCGGCTCCATGCTATGAGGCCATCTCGAAGAAATTTTTTGATTAAAATAATCTTCTGGCCCTACCTGTCATCCTGGTGATTGTAGTTTGCATGCTGATCTGGTCAAGAGAGGAATATATATTTTAATTTTTGGTGGGGTAAATGTTAGAGGTTGCAATAAATATTGTACACTGCGGGTTTTTAGCCAAGTTTAGAGGCAAGCATGTGGGGCCAGTGCTATGATGTGTCACGCCAACTCATACAACAAGGAAAAGCTTGATTACTAATAGTACGCCCTCTCCCTCGCCCATGCGTGCGGTGGCTC
>NW_021221456.1:0-543 GCF_002162155.2 Triticum dicoccoides
ATTAGGGAGGTAGTATCACATACTAGTACCATATGCATGATACTAACTTATGATACTACCCATTACAAGCAGCCTAATATAGGCCCATTAATCTATTAGGCCCAATTGAATGTCAGATGCCCAAAAATGCAACCGGAGCAGCGGCCCGAGAAGACCAACGCAGCCCATACGCGCGATTTAGCCTGTACATGCGAGTAAGAGCATATCAGACGGCCAAAAGAGCTTAAAAGTGACGATCTAACGGATAGAAATGTTGATGGCCTGAGAGGGCTGGAAAAGTGCTCAGTTATAATATATCTAAATAAGCTCTAGTGGCGCCAAGTCTCTTGCCTCTGCATTCTTATTGGACTTGCGAGGTTGCTTAGCTTGCACACATACTTGGCACTTAGAGCCTTTGACAGTAGAGATTTCGGAATTAAATTCATATTGACTAGCCGCGTCATGCAACCAAAGTTAACATGACAAAGTCGTGAATGCGAAATATCAGACTCATTGTTGTGGCAAACATTATTAATAACTTTAATGCAAATATCTGACAAAGAG
>NW_021221457.1:0-1058 GCF_002162155.2 Triticum dicoccoides
ATAGTGTCCTGCTCTGTAAAATAAATTCCACATACCACCGTAGAGAGAATAATGTTTACACAAGTTCAATCTGCTGACGTATTTCGTGGCATGGCGTCACACCACGGCCAAGCCTTTACTCGAATTGTTTTTATTGTTCCACCTCAGCGCATTTAGCGAAGCGGTTTCCTTGGCATGTCTTGTCAAAGTAAAGATCGTGTCCCCTTATTCCGGGATTCTCATCAATACGGACGTGGGTAACCCAACCGCGCCCATTGGCACGCCCCCTCCATCGAAGGCGAGTCCCAAACGGTCACGGGGACGGCTCTTGGTATTCAACCCCTTTATAACGAGACCAAGGCCTGTTCCTTTTCTTCAATCTTCAATCCAATCCGCCCCTCGCCCCGAGTTCCAACACCCAAGGCTCCAGATCCAGGCGCTTCGGACCTTCGACAATGTCCGGCTCCGACCTACAAGGCCGGTGGATGCCTTCTTCCGTCACGGAAGAAGATGTGCTAAAGCTGAGAGACGCCAGGTATCTAACCGGCGAAATTTCGCATAGGCTGCCTGCCCAAGGGCAAGTCATTCCTACTCCCAAGCCTATTGAGAGCATGGTGTTCGTGTCTCACTTCCGTCGGGGTCTAGGCTTCCCGATGGACCCCTTCATGAGGGGGCTCATGTTTTATTATGGGCTGGAATTTCATGACTTGGATCCGGAGTCCATCCTCCACATCTCATTGTTCATTGTTGTATGCGAAGCCTTCCTCCGCACTACCCCTCACTTCGGATTGTGGCTCAAGACCTTCAACGTGGAGCCGAAGATGATCGAGGGGCGGCAGGCAGAGTGTGGAGGGGCAGTTATAAGCAAGAGGGCTGACGCTCCATGGCCCGAGGGATTTTTTCAAGAGGAGCATAGTTTGTGGCAACAGGAGTGGTTCTATATCACTGCTCCCAGGGGCACCAGATGGGTGGCGCCGCCTGCCTTTCGCTCGGGCCCTCCACAACGGCTGGCGTCATGGGTCAACAAAGGGCTTGACTGGGGGCCGTCCAAGGACGTACCACTATTGCAGGGCCATATT
>NW_021221458.1:0-1751 GCF_002162155.2 Triticum dicoccoides
TCTTAAGCATAGGGGACGACCTTCGTCCTTTCTCTCTATTCTGCCGTGGTCGAGCTTTAAGTCTTAACTTCGTACCTTACAACTCAGGCAAGAACTCCTTCTTTGACTGGTTCATCTTGAACACCTTCAAGATCATGTCAAGGTATGTGCTCATTTGAAAGTACCATTAAGCGTTTTGATCTATCCTTATAGATCTTGATGCTTAATGCTCAAGTAGCTTAATCCAGGTTTTCTATTGAAAAACACCTTTCAAATAACCCTATATGCTTTCTAGAAATTCTACATCATTTCTGATCATCAATATGTCAACAACATATACTCATCAGAAATTCTATAGTGCTCCCACTCACTTCTTTGGAAATACAAGTTTCTCATAAACTTTGTACAAACCCAAAATCTTTGATCATCATCAAAGCATACATTCCAACTCCGAGATGCTCACTCCAGTCCTTAGAAGGAATGCTGGAGCTTTGCATACTTATTAGCATCTTTCGGGATTGACAAAACCTTCCGGTTGTATCACATACAACCTTTCCTCAAGAAAATTGTCGAGGAACAATGTTTTGACATCCTATCTGCAAGATTTCATAAATAATGCAGTAATCGCTAATATAATTCCAACAGATTCTTAGCATCGCTACGAGTGAGAAAATCTCATCGTAGTCAACTCCTTGAACTTGTCGGAAAACATCTTAACGACAAGTCGAGCTTTCTTAATGGTGACATTTACCATCATTGTCCGTCTTCCTTTTGAAATCCATCTGTACTCATACATGGATCCTCTCTCGGATTTTATGGCCTCAAGCCATTTATCGGAATCCGGGCCCACCATCGCTTCTCCATAGCTCATAGGTTCATTGTTGTCTAGCAACATGACTTTCAAGACATGATTACGTACCACTCTGAAGTAGTACGCATCCTTGTCATCCCACGAGGTTTGGTAGTGACTTGATCCGAAGTTTCATGATCAATATCATAAGCTTCCACTTCAATTGGTGTAGGTGCCACAGGAACAACTTCCTGTGCCCTGCCACACACTAGTTGAAGAGACGGTTCAATAACCTCATCAAGTCTCCACCATCCTCCCACTCAACTCTTTCGAGAGAAACCTTTCCTCGAGAAAGGACCCCATTCTAGAAACAATTCATATTGCTTTCGGATCTGAATTAGGAGGTATACCCAACTGTTTTGAGTTTCCTATGAAGATGCATTTTATCCGCTTTGGGTTCGAGCTTAATCCTGAAACTTTTTCACATAAGCGTCGCAGCCCCAAACCTTTAAGAAACGACAACTTAGGTTTCTCTAAACCATAATTCATACGGTGTCATCTCATCGGAATTACGTGGTGCCCTATTTAAAGTGAATGTGGTTGTCTCTAATGCCTAACCCATGAATGATAGTGGTAATTCGATAAGAGACATCATGGTACGCACCATATCCAATAGGGTGCAACTATGATGTTCGGACACACCATCACACTATGGTGTTCCAGGCGGTATTAATTGCGAAACAATTTCCACAATGTCTTAATTTGTGTGCCAAAACTCGTAACTCAGATATTCATCTCTATGATCATATCATAGACATTTTATCCTCTTGTCACAATGATCTTCTACTTCACTCTGAAATTATTTGAACCAGTCAATAATTCAGACATGTGTTTCATCAAGTAAATATTCTCAACATCTACTCGAATCATCAGTGAAGTAAGAACACAACGATATTCACTGCATGCCTCAGCACTCATTGGA
>NW_021221459.1:0-2161 GCF_002162155.2 Triticum dicoccoides
GGTGTAGATGACCACGTTGTAAAACCCACTCAAACAACATTTATGCAAGGCCGCAACATATTACATGGAGTGGTCGTCCTGCACGAAACTGTACATGAACTGCACTGGAAAAATTTAAACGGTGTCATTCTTAAAATTGATTTTGAGAAAGCCTACGATAAAGTTAAGTGGCCCTTCCTGTTGCAAACCTTGCGCATGAAGGCGTTTTCACAAAAATGGTGTTGCTAGGTAGAGAGCTTTGTCTCTGGAGGTAGTGTGGCCATAAAAGTTAACGATGACGTTCGCAACTATTTTCAGACAAGGAAGGGGCTTCATCAAGGCGGCCCCGCATCTCCTATTATGTTTAACATTGTGGCTGACATGCTAGCTACCCTTGTTGAGCGGGCTAAGCTCGATGGTCAAATTAGTGGGGTCATTCCACACTTGGTAGAAGATGGTCTATCTATTCTACAATATGCGGATGACACGATACTATTCATGGATCATAATCTAGATAAGGCAAGAAATCTCAAGCTGCTCTTATGTGCTTTTGAGGAACTTTCTGTCCTCAAAATTAATTTTCATAAGAGCGAACTTTCTTGCTTTGGCGGTGCTGCAGAATCAGCACCTGAGTATGCTGAGATTTTTGGATGCCAGCTTGAGTAGTTTCCGATTCGGTATCTGGGTATTCCCATACACTAACGGTGTTTAACTATCGCTAAGTGGAAGCATGTGGAAGAGAAGACTTGAGAAACGTTTACCCAGTTGGAAGGCCAAACTCTTGTCTTATGGGGGCGATTGATCTTGATCAATTCTATCCTAAGCAACATGGTTTTATATATGTTGTCATTCTTCCACCTACCGAAAGGGGTTCTACAGCATCTAGACTACTTTAGATCCAGATTTTTTTGGCATTGTGATAATGAAACCAAGAAATATCGACTGGCTAGGTCGAGCATATTATGCAGACCTAAAAGTCAAGGGGGCCTGGGAATCCAAGACCTTGAGATTTAAAACATTGCTCTTCTCGGCAAGTGGGTTTATAAACTACTCACTGAGAATGGAGTATGGCAAGAAATCATTCGCAACAAGTATGTGGGATCCAATGCCATTTCTCAAATTCATTGGAAACCTAGGGATTCACATTTTTGGAGTGGTGTCATGAAGGCCAAGGAATTCTTCTATCAATTTGGGACCTTCTCGGTTAGGGACGGTTCTCAGGTTCGTTTCTGGGAAGATACCTGGCTAGGGAACAACTCACTAATGGTGCAATATCCGAGCTTGTACCAGATTGTCAGACATAAATTTTTCACGATCAAACAAGTCTTAGGACAAGAAACCTCGATATTTCTTTCCGTAGGGATCTTTTGGGCACTCGTCTGGCAGCACGAAATGAATTACTCACTCGCCTGGAGGACATTCAACTGTCAGATGAGCCAGACACTTTTCAATGGAACTTGCATCACAATGGCAAATTTTCGGTCAAATCCATGTATGATGCAATGGTCATTGTGATGCTCCAGTAGATAACAGGAAATTGTGGAAGGTAAAAATTCCTCTAAGAGTGAAGATTTTCTCTGGTTTCTAAACAAAGGAGTCATCCTTACTAGAGATAATCTGGCACCATGAAACTAGCATGGTTCCAAGACATGTGTCTTTTGCCAACATGACGAGTCTATCAAACGCTTATTTTTTGAATGCAAGTTTGCTCTGGCAGTTTGGGCCATGGTCCAAGTAGCTTCAAATTTATACCCACCACGTAGTGCAAGGAATATTTTCGGCAACTGGTTGCGGGGTATTGATAAAAAAAAATCTCCACATATTCTTGTGGGAATGGCGGCCTTATGCTGGGCAATGTGGCTTACCAGGAATGATGTGGTTTTTAACAATAAATGTGTCTCATCTCCTATGCAGGTTATTCATGTTTGTACATGATGCACTAGTAGAAAACAGGGCATTTGTCCCGGTTGGTGAGGGCCTTTTGTCCCGGTTCTTGAACCGGGACTAAAGGGTCGTTACTAATGCCTCCACCCTTTAGTCCCGGTTCTAACATGAACCGGGACAGATGGGCCTCCATGTGGCCACTGCAAGCAGCCCAGGCAAGGGGGCCTTTGGTCCAGGTTGGTGACATGAACCGGGACCAAAAGGCTTCCACGTGTCAGCGGCTGAGGTTTTTCTTTTT
>NW_021221460.1:0-568 GCF_002162155.2 Triticum dicoccoides
TAGGACGGTGATTCCTTTTGCCGACCGATAGTTCATCTACACTTTGCCAGTGGTATTTGGCATATTACATTATCAAAACAATATCAATCAGGGTACATGTCTGATCATTATCTATCAAGTTACAATAACTTGCATGTACTCTGAAACATTAAACCAGAACCAAACAAAAATAACACTAATAATTCTCATAATAGAGGTAACTAAATAAAAGGAAACATTTGTCTAGGTGACCAAAACACCCGATAGGTTTATAAAATGATATACATATCCGACGATTCAATGCTTGCTCCATCACACAAGATATCCTTTACAAAATAGTAGCTACAAGATAGATAGTTTTTGCTCCATTACAGAAGATATCTAGTTGACGCAAACTGACAGCTACCAGACAATAGGTTCCTTCTTAGTCCTGTTGTCTTCCCTACACAACCAGACAGCAACCTGAAAAGTCAAAAAAGCATACATTAATATACATGCAAACTGATGAAATTTTCTTTTCATTGAGTACTACTACTGTACTACCTGTTCAACTTGAGAGTAAAGAGCATCAGACATGAAACATAGAAAA
>NW_021221461.1:0-2321 GCF_002162155.2 Triticum dicoccoides
CCCCCTCTAGTCGATATAACGCACTTTCAATTGGTATCAGAGCAAGGTACTCCCTTGTTCTGTGTGATTTTGGTTTAACCGCCTGGAGTTTTAGTTATGTCAACCGCAGATATGAAGAAAGTGACATGCCCCATCTTTGACGGTCACGAGTATCCCAAATGGAAGGCCATGATGAAGAAGCGTCTCATGGCAATGAACAGCGAGCTGTGGACCGTCACTGAGATTGGTCTGACCGATATGTGCAAGATGGCGGAAGCTGATGACATTCGCAAGTACACCCTTCTCAACCTCACGGCGAAGGACGTCATCTGCTCTGGTCTGTCTCGAAATCAGTTCAGGAACGTCATGCATCTCGATCATGTGAAACTTATCTGGGACCATCTCTCTGACGTCTATGAAGGCCATCGAACCCGTCATGATCCTTGGTTCAAGGACTTCAAGGACTCTCTCAAGTCAATGACATTTGAACCAGAATCATCATCTTCCTCACCATGTCTTATGGCAGATGGTGAAAAGGTAACTGAATGCTATCTGTCTGAATCTAGTGATGATGAATCTGGTGATGAATTTGGACCCAGTTATGTCAAACTTGCTTCCCTTGCTGCTAAACAACAAAGAGATTTGGAAAAGGCTCATGAAATGCTCAGTAAGAGCGATGATATGTTGGGTGAAGAAATGGATCAGTCAAAAGCTTTGGCTGAAAGTGTTCAGAGACTTCATTCTAAGTATGACTCCCTTCAAGATCAGCTTAACTCTCTCTTATCTGATCATGAAAAGCTAAGAGAGAGTTATGAAGATCTTCAAAAGGAGCGCGATTCATTACTTGCTCAACAAATCAGCGCTGCTCAGGAAGAATTTATTCCTACATGTTTAAAATGCATTGAACGAGAATCTGCTAATTCTTCACCTGAATGTTCAAATGCTTCTAATGTTACAAATTCTTCACCTGCCTCTGCTATCACTAATTCCTCATCTGAGGACATTGCTAGTATCACTGACGATGCAGGGCTGAAGGAATTGTACATGACAGGCATGTACAAAAGCCTCAAAGGGCATCAGGCTCTTTGTGATGTGCTTAAAAAGAAGATCCTCAACAGGAACCCTAGGAAAGAGGGTATTGCCTTTGAGAGGAAACTCAATGCTGATGGTACATACTGGAAGCCTGAGCAGTACCCCAAAACCTCATGAGTTGCTGCAAAGGGACCTCCAGTTGACCCATCTAATTTATCTGGCTATACATGTGAATCTTCTCATTCTTCTGATGAGTCATTTGACTCCAACTATAAACTGTTCAAAAATCAGAATGGTGAAGTATTTGCTAGATATGTTGGCACTAACTGCAGGAACGGTTCCCCTATGAAGAAAATCTGGGTTCCCAAAAAGTGCCTTGAAAGTCTTCAGGTGAATGTCCTCATGACACCACCTGTGAAGAATAGGAACCCTAGATCAAATTCTTCATATGGACCAAATTCTTCATATGGATCCAAGTCCTCATACGGACCAAATTCCTCACGTGGATCAAATTCCTCAAAAGGATCAAAGTCCTCATATGAACATCATTGTGCTAACAACTCTGTTTCACAGGGAAGAGCCAAGGGCTATGAATATGAGCATTATTCTTCTAATCATTATATTCATAAGTCCTCGAAGAATTTCTCTGCTTATTCATATGCTTACTCTAACCCCTCTTATGTGAAACGAAATGGTTTGGCCTCTATGCCACCATTCTCATATGGAGCTCGCAGAGTGATGAACTCTTTGCCACCCCTTTAGATGTGGGTTGTGAAAAAAAAGAACTAATCTCTTCTGCAGGGTCAGGTCTCCAGATGTACTGTAGCGTCTGAAGAATTTGCTGGGGACCTGACATAGTGCCTGAAAGGACGCAGGCTAATCATGAAGAAATGAATTTTCATTTCTCATGTCCTCACACTGCTTTATCTGTCTTATTGCTTGATGAAATTGATCTGATGAATTGTGATACCATATTCTTCACTGCTGAAGTATATGAGGTTCGTAAGTTGCACTAATTCATCTGCAGGATGATCAACCCAAAGCCACTGAGTGGGTCCACGATAGTGGATGTACAAATCACATGACTAGTGACAAGAATCTATTGATGGATGCTCCCTTATTGTCATCACATCTGAAGCATATCATCTTCGCTGACAAAAGCAAAAGTCAGGTATTGGGTCTAGGTAAGGTTGCTATCACAAAGGATCGACACATGGACAAAGTCATGCTTGTTGAGTCCTTAGGATACAACCTTATGTCTGTCTCAATGCTTTGTGATCTTGATATGGTTGTTGTCTTTGTCAAGTATC
>NW_021221462.1:0-2322 GCF_002162155.2 Triticum dicoccoides
CAGAAAGAAAATAAAAATACCATATGAACATATCATGAGAGCCACTTATGGATTGCCTACCAAAGATGGCAAAACCTAGCTCTATCCTTGCTTTTATGCCTAGCTAGGGGCGTTAAACGATAGCGCTTGTTGGGAGGCAACCCAATTTTATTTTTTGTTTTTTGTTTTTGCTTCTGTTTAGAAATAAATAATACATCTAGACTCTGGTTAGATGTGGTTTTATGTTTTAATTAGTGTTTGTGCCAAGTAGAACCTATAGGATAACCTACGATGATAGTTGATTTGATTCTGTTGAAAAACAGAAACTTTGCGCTCACGAGAAAACATTCAATAAATCAAAGAAACGTGCTTTTGCATTGATTCGTTTTGCTGCTGATCAATAGACAAATTTACTAGTACTTCCTATTTTTGTAGAATTTTTAGAGTTCCATAAGTTTGCGTTAGTTACAGATTGCTACAGACTGTTCTGTTTTTGACAGATTTTGTTTTGCGTGTGTTGTTTGCTTATTTTGATGAATCTATGGCTAGTAAAATAGTTTATAATCCATGGAAAAGTTGGAATATAGTAGGTTTAACACCAATATAAATAAATAATGAGTTTATTACAGTACCTTGAAGTAGTCTTCTGTTCTCTTTCTCTAACGGAGCTCACGAGATTTCTATTGAGTTTTGTGTTGTGAAGTTTTCAAGTTTTGGGTGAATTCTTTTGATGGATTATGGAACAAGGAGTGGAAAGAGCCTAAGCTTGGGAATGCCCATGGCACCCCCAAGATAATCCAAGGACACCAAAAAGTCAAAGCTTGGGGATGCCCCGGAAGGCATCCCCTCTTTCGCCCACTTCCATCGGTAATTTACTTGGAGCTATATTTTTATTCACCACATGATATGTGTTTTGCTTGGAGCGTCTTGTATTATTTGCGTCTTTGCTTGTTAGTTTACCACAATCATCCTTTCTCTACACACCTTTTGAGAGAGCCATACATGATTTGGAATTTGCTAGAATACTCTATGTGCTTCACTTATATCTTTTGAGCTTGATAGTTTTACTATAGTGCTTCACTTATATCTTTTGAGCGTGATAATTTTGCTCTAGTACTTCACTTAGATCTTTTAGAGCACGGTGGTGGATTTGTTTTAAAGAAACCATTGATCTCTCATGCTTCACTTAGATTATTTTGAGAGTCGTTCATAGCATGGTAATTTGCTTAATGATAATATACTTGTTATTCAAGATATGTGAAACTTTTTTTGAGTGCGTTGAATACTAAGATAAGTTTGATGCTTGATAATTGTTTTGAGATATGGAGGTGATAATATCAAAGTGATGCTAGTTGGGTGATTATGAATTTAAAGAATGCTTGTGTTGAAGTTTGTGATTCCCGTAGCATGCACGTATGGTGAACCGCTTTGTGATGAAGTTGGAGCATAATTTTATTTATTGATTGTCTTCCTTATGAGTGGTGGTCGGGGACGAGCAATGGTCTTTTCCTACCAATCTATCCCCCTAGGAGCATGCGCGTAGTGCTTTGGTTTTTGATGACTTCTAAATTTTTGCAACAAGTGCATGAGTTCTTTTGATTAATGTTGAGTCCATGGATTATACGCACTCTCACCTTTCCGTCTTTGCTAGCCTTTCTAATACCGCGCACTTTTCGCCGGTATCATACACCCACCATATACCTTCCTCAAAACAACCACCATACCTACCTATTATGGCATTTCCATAGCCATTCCGAGATATATTGCCATGCAACTTTTCACCATTCCGTTTATTATGACACGCTCCATCATTGTCATATTGCTTTTTGCATGAACATGTAGTTGACATTGTATTTGTGGCAAGGTCACCTTCATAATTTTCATACATGTCGCTCTTGATTCATTGCATATCCCGGTACACCGCCGGAGGCATTCATATAGAGTCATATTTTGTCCTAAGTATCGAGTTGTAATTGTTGAGTTGTAAGAAAAATAAAAGTGTGATGATCATCATTATTAGAGCATTGTCCCAGTGAGGAAAGGATGATGGAGACTATGATTCCCCCATAAGTCAGGATGAGACTCCGAACGAAAAAAATATATAAAAAAAGAGGCCATAAAAAGAAGAGAAAAGGCCCAAATAAAAAAATGAGAGAAAAAGAGAGAAGGGACAATGCTACTATCCTTTACCACACTTGTGCTTCAAAGTAGCACCATGATCTTCATGATAGGGAGTCTCATATGTTGTCACTTTCATATACTAGTGGGAATTTTTCATTATAAGAACTTGGCTTGTATATTCCAATGATGGGCTTCCTCAAAAGTGCCCTAGGTCTTCGTGAG
>NW_021221463.1:0-1290 GCF_002162155.2 Triticum dicoccoides
ACATGGAAGAGTAACCCATGACTCTAACTCTTTGTGCATTTGCAGTCCAAAGCAAATTTTAAATATGCACAAATTTAGGGGGAGCTCTTACTTGTCACATACTTCTCAAAGCGACGATATATTTCATGCTTATTATCATTTGTCGAAGCTTTGATCTATATGTTGTCATCAATTACCAAAAAGGGGGAGATTGAAAGTGCAACTATCCCTAGGTGGTTTTGGTAATTCATAACAACATATAGCTCATTGAGCTAATGCTATTCCAAGATGACTATTTTAGGAAAGCTCAATGATTGGCATGGCATGGATGTGAAAGTGGAACCCTCAAAATGCTAAGGACAAAGGATTGGCTCAAGCTCAAAAGCTCAAGACTCTTCATTTTATATTTTAGTGATCCAATATCACATTGAGTCTTTAGGAAAAGCCAATACTATCAAGGAGGGATGAGGTGTTGCTTAATGAGCCTCTTGCTTCATGTGCTTAGTGATATGCTCCAAAACCATCAACTAGTTTCCCATATCCACATATGACCTAAACCCTAAGCCAAACTCGGTCCTACCGATTCTTTCTATCCGGCGCCACCGAGTTTCACTTGTCATAAGCCACTGCCAAACCCTAGCAATTCGGTTCTACCGATAGGGATCTCGGTCTCACCGAGATGGGATTGCAAACTCTCTGTTTCCCTTTCGTAACTTTTCGGTCTCACCGAAAGAGCGAATCGGTCCCACCGAGATTGCAATGTAAACTCTCTATTTCCCTTTTGTAACTTTTCGGTCTCACCGAAAGAGCAAATCGGTCCCACCGAGTTTGCCTGACCAACTCTCTGGTTAGCTTATTACCAAACTCGGTCTCACCGAGTTTGTGTAATCGGTCTCACCGAGATTACGTTATGCCCAAACCCTAACCATATCCGTCCTACCGAGTTGCATGTCAGTCCCACCGAAAATCTCTAACGGTCACTAGGTTTACCTTTTCGGTCTGACCGAGTTTGTTGATTCGGTCCCACCGAGATTGGAAAACTGTGTGTAACGGTTGGATTTTGTGTGGAGGCTATATATACCCCCTCCACCTCCTCTTCATTCGTGGAGAGAGTCATCAGAACACATACACAATTCCAACTCATATGTTCTGAGAGAGAACCACCTACTCATGTGTTGAGACCAAGATATTCCATTCCTACCATATGAATCTTGATCTCTAGCCTTACCCAAGTTGCTTTCCACTCAAATCTTCTTTCCACAAAATCCAAATCCTATGAGAGAGAGTTGAGTGTTGGGGAGACTATCATTT
>NW_021221464.1:0-619 GCF_002162155.2 Triticum dicoccoides
CTAAATTCTCCTACAACAACATTTTTCAAGCAAGTTCGGGCAAGGCCCCATTTGAAATCCTGTATGGCAAGAAGTGTCGTACCCCTCTCAACTGGTCTGAAACCGGCGAACATCAACTTCTGGGAAATGACTTAATCACAGAGGCAGAGGAAATGTGCAAAGTCATTCGAGATAACCTCAAAGCAGCGCAATCGCGCCAGAAGAGCTACGATGATAGCAAGCACCGTGATTTGGCTTTCGAGATCAGAGATCATGTTTACCTCCGCGTCTCTCTAATGAAAGGTACTCGTCGCTTCGGTATCAAAGGGAAGCTTGCCCCAAGATACGTGGGACCTTTCAAGATCGTCAGCAAGAGAGGCGATCTCGCCTATCAACTCGAGCTTCCTTCAAACTTTGCAAATGTGCATGACGTGTTCCATGTCTCTCAGCTCCTCAAGTGCTTCAATACTCCTGAACGCACCATCAACTTCGAAGACAATGATCCCCAAGAAGATCTCTCTTATCGTGAGCACCCCGTTGCTATTCTTGAAGAGACTGAACGCAAGACTCGCAATAAGTCAATCAAATTCCTCAAAGTCAAGTGGTCACACCATTCCGACCGTGAAGCCACCTGGGAACG
>NW_021221465.1:0-987 GCF_002162155.2 Triticum dicoccoides
AAAAGGCTGAAGAGCCTGACTATCTACAACATCCGATCAAGATCGTAGCTGAGGTACTAGCTACTAGTCGAAGTCCACGAGAACACTAGTAAGACCGAAGTCTCCGCTGCAAAAACATAAATAAAGCAACATGAGTACAAAGGTACTCAGCAAGACTTACATCAGATCCTATCATACATGCACTTGTATCAAGAGGGTAACGTGGGGTTTAGTTGCAGCAAGCCAGCTTTGACTCTGTGGCTATCCTGTTCTACGACTACCAGAAACTCTTGAGGTGAAACAACGTACACGAGTCCACTAATCACCACACAATACACTACTATGGATTCATCCCCGTCTCCCTACGAGAAGGCCATCCATAGCACTCACACTTGTCTTGAGCATTTTAGAGTATCCACTTTAAGTTGTCTATGTACCATGTAAGCATCCAAGAAGTCCATAACCGCGGACCCGGCTATTCGAATAGATCATGTTAACCCTGCAGGGGTGTACTTCCTCACACACGCTCTTGCCACTTACCGCCATGTACACGTCATGTATCTCGGCAACCTTCAAGCGGAAGCCTGGCGAGGGTGTCGGCCACGACCTGACTAACCACACAAGACTCTAGTCCAGGTTTATCGCCTATTCGGGTTCCATCCGCAAGGAGATCCGGCCGGGGTGTCGCTTACGGCCCCAAACGATGTGTACAGGGTTCCCGAGCCCACCATCCGGGTGCCACTCGGTACACCGGGCCACGTGTGCCTAGTCTGTCCCAAGCCCACCCTGCCGGGTGCCACTTGGTAGAAAATTAGCACTACCTACAAACACCAGAAACTAGTTGCGACTCCTGGACAGAGACCAAGTTGGTTAATAAGTCGAGAGGGGTCGAGTTACCGGAACCCAATGTGTGGTAGTATCGAGTCATTGGACAACATACATAGAACTCAGTGCTTAAGGACGGTTTCAATGAGACAACCCACCATGTACTCCTACATGGCCTCTCA
Organism: Triticum dicoccoides; assembly: GCF_002162155.2. Taxonomy (NCBI): domain Eukaryota; kingdom Viridiplantae; phylum Streptophyta; class Magnoliopsida; order Poales; family Poaceae; genus Triticum; species Triticum dicoccoides. Next base: position 987 of record NW_021221465.1, read on the forward strand.
C
>NW_021221466.1:0-438 GCF_002162155.2 Triticum dicoccoides
GCGATGATATGTATGAGGACGACCTGGTGGTGGTGGTGCTGGTGGTTGGACGTAGTTCTGATTTTGATCAACCTCATCCTCATAATGGTCCTCCACCTCTGCAGTAGCATCAGGAGCGACAGAAACATCAACAGTAGGTACAGTAGCACCAGAAGTTTGACCAGGCTCAATGGGAACGCGTTGTGCTCGTTCCACTTGATTTGGAAGACGATGTTGTTGTTCTTATAGAGGTGCGACAGGTGCAGCAGGCGGTGGAGGATGCGCGAGCAATTCATTAAACTTGTGATCGAGCTTTGTTTCGAACACCTTCTCAATGCCATCTATCTTCTCCATGGCCTCTTCAAATCTATTTAGCACATCTTCCACCTGTCCACTCATCATTTGCTGAAACTTATCATGTAACTCTTTGTTTGTCATGTTCTCCCAGTCAGTCTCGTC
>NW_021221467.1:0-1935 GCF_002162155.2 Triticum dicoccoides
GCCATGAACCGGTACTAATGAGAACGGCCGGCTAGCCGTTGGAACCGGTACTATTGGACACATTAGTGCCGGCTCAAAACCAAACCGGCACTAATGTGTCTCATATTAGGTCCTTTTTCTACTAGTGTAAGGTCGTGCTTCACTTTGCATACTCATTGAAATGTGACTTTGCTTGCCATAATCAAATGACATGGGAAGGTATGGGGTTTTGAGTTACTCGTATCTGGAAATCGTGTCGCCTGTTGCTACACCAATTCCCAACATTGGTCAAGCATATGTGGTACCTTCAAGGACAGTAACATGCGTGTTTGCCACAGTTGCACCTGCTTCTGTGTTAGGTTCATTACAAAAGAACTCGTTGTATGTACTCCCTCCGTCCGAAAATACTTGTCGCGAAAATGAGTAAAAATGGATGCATCTCAAACTAAAATACGACTAGATACATCCATTCCTCCGACAAGTATTTCTGGACGGAGGGAGTAGTTGGATTGTTAAGATAATGCTGGTGTGATGTATTTTGAGACCCGCTTGCAAATTTTATATAATTAACCCTATTAATAAGGAGGTTCTTGACAAACTGAATCAATTTATGACAAACGGTACTAGTAATTCAGTGTGTTTCACTGAATTTCGGCCGCCACACTTTTTTCGTTGTTCATTGCAGGGAAAATATTTTCACTGCCCAACAGTGTTGCAAGACAAAGTAACATGAAACGGGGTCTAGACTGTTGTTACTTCTATATGCTGTAAATCTGGTGCAGAACAGATTGCCTACGATACCGAAAGTGCAATATGCACATACCAGCAATAAGGTATTAAGTTTTTGATGTTTCAATATGGCGCAGAATTTGACTCCCTAAAGTTGTTCCAGTGCAACATTGAAGTGTTCGGAAAGGGTGCCTTCTTGCAACATCTACACTCACCGGCGGAAACAGATGCGAGCAGAGGTTGTAATTTTGCTACTTTCTGCTTCTGCTGTTTGGAGGAGAGTTACTGGGGTAGTGTCCTGATGGGAGTGAACGCTGGTGGAGTTATCCTATTTTTTACATGAAAATAGCACCAAAGCATACTACATGAAGACGAGGTTAATCATATGTAACTCAATGAAAGAGAAAGTCACATTGATAATGGGGAATTACTGTCCACTGAAATAAGATAGAACTAGGAAACATTGACTTGCTATTTCTTGAAATACATATATTAACTTAACTATTTGTAAAAGGAGAGAAAATTAATAGGGAATGTAGTGGTTGTACCCCACCACACTACACCCCTCTGCACCCCCGCAAGAAAACATAGCACAACATTTCAAAAAAATCTCAAAAGTTTGCGGGAATGATTATGAACAAATGTTAAAGGTGCTTCCAAAGTTTGGAGGTCGAATAACATTTGACGTGCTTGCAAATGTTTCTGATTTTTTTAAAAATGTTTTGCTATATTTTCTTAGGGGGTGTAGTGTGATGGGGTGTAGAAAAACCACTCTCCAATAAATAACGTGGGCTCTGTTTTTTTTCCTTTTACTGGACAAGGATTTGAGCTTTCCACATAGGCTAATCTTGCGGCCTCCTTGATGTTCTGAGAGTCCGTCAGCAACATCATCAGACGGTTAATCCCAAAAACCAAGCTCCCACAGCCCATACTCGATCAATTGCAGTGCAGAACGTCTAGTCCATTGCCATCGCTTAATCATCACCGAGCCCGAGAATGCCTGACACACTCTTAAAATCGCTGCCGCTACACCATGGAGTCGTTTATTCAACTCCGTGTAGGCATTGCACACCTCATGCTTATTGATGAACAGACTGAATCTTCCGATCAGTCCAGGACGGTCAGCTCAAACCTTTTGGTCAGTCGACGCCAGTCAGCTCCAGCTCCGAGGTCTCGATGGAATTAAATGCAAGGGTCGACGGCAAAATTTTCCTATATTTTTTTTTT
>NW_021221468.1:0-1324 GCF_002162155.2 Triticum dicoccoides
GAGAAAAGATAAAAGATAAAAAGTGGTAGATTGATTGATCGATTGTGTGTTGTTCAATCGGCCGTCACCCCTCAGGTATATAAGAGGCGGCTGGACTTCCCGTGCAAGGAAATGGCTTGGATTCACGTCCAAAACCCTAGTCAAATTCGGATTGGTTTTGTCCGAACTTTCCAAAACTGTTCGGTTTAAACTGGCTGCACCTTGCGGGTCTTTTTTGTGGTGGTAAACGATCTCGGATGGAAACAAGCTCAAAAGCAATCTTGACCGTTTCGACGAGACGAACAACTTTTATGTTGAATGTTTTTTGATCAAAGGTCATCTTGAGGGTCAAATCGGTCGCGCAAAACAGGCTATCCTCGCGCTACCCATCAGACAGGGTGTCTGGTGGGACGCGCCAGTTTTTGCCTCCTGACAGGTCTGTATTCCGATGGCTCTAACTTTTGCATACGAACTCGGATTGGAACAATTTTTATATCAAAATCGATCGTTTCGACAAGACGAAGACAATCCGTGTAGATAATTTTTCCATTTGAGGTCGTATTTGGTGCTTAATCAGTCAAACTGTACTCTGAATATAAAATCTTAGTACTTTGAGCATAGTTTCGGCCTTCGAGATGAAATCGGACTGCGATGACTCAAACTTCAAAGATGTTCATATCGACAATACGGAACTCTTTCATGAAGATCACTTCTCCATTTGAGGCCATCTTAAATAAGTTATTGACCGTGCCAAAATCTGGTGTCAACACATGCCCCCCTGTTTTTCGGCAAAGTTTGTGTGCCGAAAAATAACTTCCGCATAGCTTGTTCTAAGGACGATGTCGACACTCCATCGGCCATTTTTCATGTTCTTAGGACGACAAGTATATATCGGCCATTGCTTGTTTGAACCTCTTGGTGCAAACTTGGGTGAAAACTTCTCAGCTTCTATAACAATCCGGTGATAAGGTTCCATAGATCAAAACCATCCTCCGAACCATATTGTTCACCCTTTCGCTAGGATTTTGCAGATAATCAAGAATGAACTTCCTTCAATCCTTACTTCGCCTGCATAAAAGTTTCATTAGTGGCTGAAGCGGTGGGCTTCGATTCAGCCTTACCTATGTTGACAAGACCTAGCATCGGCTATTGATAGAAATGCAATACACCATGGTTAACATAGTAGCCGGACGCTTGCTGTGCCAACTCTTTCGAATTGTCATGCCTAGATATATGAACAATTTCAAAGCAACCCAAGGTAAATCTTGCATCTAGACATACCAAAAGATAAACTATAAGTGATCCATCAAAACATTGATAACCCTTGGATATTTGTTGCACTACT
>NW_021221469.1:0-1576 GCF_002162155.2 Triticum dicoccoides
GTCCAACTTGACGATCTCCTCCGGCGTGCACTCCGACAGCGGCTTTCTTGGCGCCTTGCCCTTCTTCTTCTTGGCCATTACGGGCGGGTCGACGGCCAACCCGCCGAAATTCGGTTGGGCGTCGGTCATGGACGGGGGAGGGAGTGGGACGGGCGGGACATGGGAGGGTTTGGGGGGGAATGGCGCCAAAGGGGCCGCGGGGGGGGGGGTGCTCTGTGTCACCGACACGCGGGCCAGGGATGGACAAGCGCGCGCATCTCGCCCGTCCGCGCGCTGTCCATTTCGCCCCAAAAGCGACGCAAACTTGGGCCGCGGATGGGTCGAAAGCGGATACAAAACGGATAAAAATCCGTTTGCTTCCGCGCGCTGGGCCGCCTCGTTTGTCCGTTTTACCCCAAACAGACGGGACCGGACAGGATAGGGTCGCATGGTGAAGTTGGCCTTAGGGCGCCCGGAGATTCGACCGATCATTGCCCCGTCTCCCTGTGTCGTCCTTCTGATGGTATGTGTAACGGTTTGGTGGAGGAACTCGTCGGCCGGAGATCGGAGGTTTGTCGCTGTGCTGCGGCTACTGTCTAGACATATATGGTTGTGTTTACTGGTGGAGTACGAGTGTAGGATATGACTGGGGATGGGGTGGTAACACACACGTCTCACCAAGGTATTTTTTTAGAACAATGATGCTAGACGCGTCCGGCTTTAAATTAATAAAGCCCATAACTTAAACAACATAACAAACATAGTCTTAGACAACGAACACGAGCACGAAGGCTCAAGACCAACGCCGACATGGAGTCACGAGAGTTTTAGAACAGGCCAAAAGAAGCACGCAGCTATGCAGTTAGAGCACGTAGGCTCGCTCGCGCGCTAGACAAAAGGGCCACTCACGGTGTAGAAGTGGCGGATGGCTCCCTAGCCAAAACGTAGACCTGGCGTCTCACCAAGGTAGAAATGCATATACTATAGAAAACCTAGAGATGGGGTGACAAGTGTGCCAGTGGCCGATCAACGCTTAGGACGTGCAAACGCTGATCATCTTTAACATCAGAAGGTGCCATAGCCCATAGGGATTCACTGGTCACAAGGAGTTTGACTCACGACTTTGTGGTTCATTTGTACCTTTCATTCCCTGTTGATCTTTAGATTTGTATTAATATCAAGTCAACTAATGTGGAGCGGCTCGAGCTCCTCACCAGCGAGCCCCCTCCTCCCTCTTCTCCTCCCGCCGCCGCCGGCGGTTGCCCCCGGCGCTGGCCCGGGTGATACCGGCGGCGGCGGGCCTTCTTGTCCCCGCGCGCGCATGCTCCCTTCCCGGGGCAGGGAGACGGCGGCGGTGCAGTCCGGCTTGGCTGCGGTCCGGCAGCCCGGCGGCCGGCGGCAGGCGTGGTGTCGGCGCCACTGCTTGGCGGCGGGGCGACGTGGTGGTGCCGGGTGGCTGACATCGCGACCTCGGCCCAGATCTAGGCCCGACGGGCCCCATCTGGATCCTAGCGGGCCGGTCCCCCTGCGTGGTCTCGTTGTCCGCGGCGCGGTGAGGAGGAGCGGCTCGGATATGGGGCGTCGGCGCCGATGGCGT
>NW_021221470.1:0-458 GCF_002162155.2 Triticum dicoccoides
TCTTCGAATTATCAGTTTGGTTTGGCCTACTAGATTGATCTTTCTTGCAATGGGAGAAGTGCTTGGCCTTGGGTTCAATCTTGCGGTCTCCTTACCCAGTGACAATAGGGGTTGCAAGGCACATATTGTATTGTTGCCATCGAGGATAAAAAGATGGGGTTTATACCATATTGCATGAGTTTATCCCTCTACATCGTGTCATCTTTCTTAATGCGTTACTCTGTTCTTATGAACTTAATACTCTAGATGCATGTTGGATAACGGTCGATGTGTGGAGTAATAGTAGTACATGCAGGCAGGAGTCGGTCTACTTGTCGCGGACGTGATGCCTATATACATGATCATGCATAGATAATCTCATAATTATTCGCTTTTCTATCAATTGCTCGATAGTAATTTGTTCACCCACCGTAATACTTATGCTATCTTGAGAGAAGCCACTAGTGAAACCTATGGCC
>NW_021221471.1:0-785 GCF_002162155.2 Triticum dicoccoides
TTTACTCACTCCGTAATACATAATCATGCAACTAACTCATTAGTCACTTTGCTTGCAAGGCTTCTTACGATGTGTATTACCGAGAGGGCCCAAAGATGCCTCTCCGATACTCGGAGTGACAAATCCTAATCTCGATCTATGCCAACCCAACAAACACCTTCGGAGATACCTGTAGAGCATATTTATAATCATCTAGTTACGTTATGACGTTTAATAGCACAAAAGGCATTCCTCCGGTATCCGGAAGTTGCATAATCTCATAGTTGAAGGAATATGTATTTGACATGAAGAAAGCAATAGTAATAAAACTAAACGATCATAATGCTAAGCTAACGAATGAGTCTTTTCCATCACACCATTCTCCTAATGATGTGATATCGTTCATCAAATGACAACACATGTCTATGGTTAGGAAACTTAACCATCTTTGATTAACGAGCTAGTCTAGTAGAGGCTTACTAGGGACACATTGTTTTTGTCTATGTATCCACACATGTATCAAGTTTCCGGTTAATACAATTCTAGCATGAATAATAAACATTTATCATGAAATAAGGAAATATAAAATAACAACTTTATTATTGCCTCTAGGGCATATTTCCTTCAGTCTCCAGTTGCACCAGAGTCAATAATATAGATTACATTGTAATGATCTAACACCCATGAAGTCTTGGTGTTGATCATGTTTTGCTCGTGGAAGAGGCTTAGTCAACAGGTGTGCTATATTCAGATTCATGAATATAATTCAACTTTTGCAGTAGCCGTGTTTTAGGAAAAAATAGGCT
>NW_021221472.1:0-1012 GCF_002162155.2 Triticum dicoccoides
GATTATATCCTATTCCAACTACTTGGGCTGCTTTGAAAACTGCTATGCGTACGCGTTGGGTTCCACCATATTATCAACGTGAATTGCTTCAAAAATTGCAGCGTTTAAGACAAGGGAAAAATTCTGTAGAAGAATATTATCAGGAATTACAAACTGGCATGATTAGATGTGGTATTGTTGAGGAGAATGAAGCTATGCTTGCACGTTTTCTGGGTGGATTAAATAGAGAGATTCAGACCATTCTAGACTATAAGGAGTATACTAATATCACTCGTTTATTCCATCTTGCTTGTAAAGCTGAACGTGAAGTGCAGGATCGACAAGCATTGGGGCGAACTAACTTTTCTGCAGGCCGACCTTCATCATGGACACCACGTGCATCTTCTACTTCAACTGCACCAGCACCTCCATTCGGTGCCACCTCCAGCCGTGATACAAGAAAACAGGCACAACCACCATTATCTGCCAAGAGTGCACCTGCGGGGCCTGCACAGCGTTCTTCTTCTTCCATGGCATCAACAGGGCACACAAGTGATATTATTTGTCGTCGTTGTAAGGGAGGAGGTCATTATGCGAGGGAATGCAAATCTCCGCGTGTGATGATTGCTACCGCGGATGGTGGATATGAGTCCGCTAGTGACTATGATGAGGAGACATTGGCTCTTATTACACGTGAAGAACATGTTGGAGATGATTCTGATCATGAGACGCAATACATGGCTCCTGAAGACGCTGACAGGTATGAATGTTTAGTTGCTCAACGTGTTTTGAGTGTGCAGGTCACACAAGCTGAGCAAAATCAGAGGCACAATTTGTTCCATACCAAGGGAGTTGTGAAGGAACGTTCTGTGCGCGTCATAATAGACGGAGGGAGCTGCAACAACTTGGCTAGCATGGAGATGGTGGAGAAGCTTTCTCTCACCACAAGACCACATCCACATCCTTACTACATCCAATGGTTCAACAACAGCGGCAAGGTTAAGGTAACACGTACTGTTCGTGTGCATTTTAG
>NW_021221473.1:0-1865 GCF_002162155.2 Triticum dicoccoides
GTATTGTTGGACGAAGCGGCCCGGACCGACATTACGCGTACGCTTATGCGAGACCGGTTCTCCCGACGTGCTTTGCACATAGGTGGCTTGCGGGTGACAGTTTCTCCAACTTTAGTTGAACCGAGTGTGGCTACGCCCGGTCCTTGCGAAGGTTAAAACAACACCAACTTGACAAACTATCATTGTGGTTTTGATGCGTAGGTAAGATTGGTTCTTGCTTAAGCCCGTAGCAGCCACGTAAAACATGCAACAACAAAGTAGAGGACGTCTAACTTGTTTTTGCAGGGCATGTTGTGATGTGATATGGTCAAGACATGATGCTAAATTTTATTGTATGAGATGATCATGTTTTGTAACCGAGTTATCGGCAACTGGCAGGAGCCATATGGTTGTCGCTTTATTGTATGCAATGCAATCGCGCTGTAATGCTTTACTTTATCACTAAGTGGTAGAGATAGTCGTGGAAGCATAAGATTGGCGAGACGACAACGATGCTACAATGGAGATCAAGGTGTCGCGCCGGTGACGATGGTGATCATGACGGTGCTTCGGAGATGGAGATCACAAGCACAAGATGATGATGGCCATATCATATCACTTATATTGATTGCATGTGATGTTTATCTTTTATGCATCTTATCTTGCTTTGATTGACGGTAGCATTATAAGATGATCTCTCACTAAATTATCAAGAAGTGTTCTCCCTGAGTATGCACCGTTGTGAAAGTTCTTCGTGCTGAGACACCACGTGATGATCGGGTGTGATAGGCTCTACGTTCAAATACAACGGGTGCAAAACAGTTGCACACGCGGAATACTCAGGTTATACTTGACGAGCCAAGCATATACAGATATGGCCTCGGAACACGGAGACCGAAAGGTCGAGCGTGAATCATATAGTAGAGATGATCAACATAGTGATGTTCACCAATGAAACTACTCCATCTCACGTGATGATCGGACATGGTTTAGTTGATATGGATCACGTAATCACTTAGAGGATTAGAGGGATGTCTATCTAAGTGGGAGTTCTTTAAAGTAATATGGTTAATTGAACTTAAAATTATCATGAACTTAGTACCTGATAATATCTTGCTTGTTTATGTATGATTGTAGATAAATGGCCCGTGTTGTTGTTCCGTTGAATTTTAATGCGTTCCTTGAGAAAGCAAAGTTGAAAGATGATGGTAGCAATTACACGCACTGGGTCCGTAACTTGAGGATTATCCTCATTGCTGCACAGAAGAATTACGTCCTGGAAGCACCGCTGGGTGCCAGGCCTGCTGCTGGAGCAACACCAGATGTTGTGAACGTCTGGCAGAGCAAAGCTGATGACTACTCGATAGTTCAGTGTGCCATGCTTTACGGCTTAGAACTGGGACTTCAACGACGTTTTGAACGTCATGGAGCATATGAGATGTTCTAGGAGTTGAAGTTAATATTTCAAGCAAATGCCCGGATTGAGAGATATGAAGTCTCCAATAAGTTCTATAGCTGCAAGATGGAGGAGAACAGTTCTGTCAGTGAGCATATACTCAAAATGTCTGGGTATAATAATCACTTGATTCAAATGGGAGTTAATCTTCCAGATGATTGCGTCATTGACAGAATTCTCCAATCACTACCACCAAGCTACAAGAGCTTCGTGATGAACTATAATATGCAAGGGATGAATAAGACTATTCCCGAGCTCTTCGCAATGCTGAAAGCTGCGGAGGTAGAAATCAAAAAGGAGCATCAAGTGTTGATGGTCAACAAGACCACTAGTTTCAAGAAAAAGGGCAAAGGGAAGAAGAAGGGGAACTTCAAGAAGAACAGCAAGCAAGTTGCTGCTCAAGAGAAGAAACCCAAGTCTGGACCTAAGC
>NW_021221474.1:0-1093 GCF_002162155.2 Triticum dicoccoides
TCCTCAGGAATATCGAGAATAACAAAGTCCGTTAAAATAGTAACGTTTGCAACTACAACAGGCACATCCTCACAAATACCGACAGGTATAGCAGTTGATTTATCAGCCATTTGCAAAGATATTTCAGTAGGTGTCAACTTATTCAAATCAAGTCTATGATATAAAGAGAGAGGCATAACACTAACACCGGCTCCAAGATCACATAAAGCAGTTTTAACATAATATCTTTTAATAGAGCATGGTATAGTGGGTACTCCTGGATCTCCAAGTTTCTTTGGTATTCCACCCTTAAAAGTATAATTAGCAAGCATGGTGGAAATTTTAGCTTCCGGTATCTTTATTTTGTTAGTAACAATTTCTTTCATGTATTTAGCATAAGGATTCATTTTGAGCATATCAGTTAATCGCATACACCAAAAGATAGGTCTAATCATTTCAGCAAAGCACTCAAAATCCTCATCATCCTTTTCTTGGATGGTTTGGGAGGAAAAGGCATGGGTTTCTGAACCCAAGGCTCTCTTTCTTTACCATGTTTCCTAGCAACAAAGTCTTTCTTATCATAACGTTGATTCTTTGATTGTGGGTTATCAAGATCAACAACAGGTTCAATTTCTATATCATTATCATTACTAGGTTGAGCATCATCATGAGCATTATCACTAGTTTCAGGTTCATTACCAGATTGTGTTTCAGCATCAGAAATAGAAATATCATTTGGATTCTCAGGGGTTTTAGTGATAGGTTTACTAGAAGCATGCAAAGTCCTATCATTTTTCTTTTTCTTCCTATTAGAATGACTAGGTGCATCTACATTTTTTCTCTGAGAATCTTGCTCAATTCTCTTAGGTTGGCCTTTAGGATACAAAGGTTCCTGATTCATTTTACCACCTCTAGTCATAACTCTAACAACATTACCATTATTCTTACTATTCAATCCATTGAGCAAATCATTTTGAGCTTTAAGTACTTGTTCTACTTGAGTGGTAACCATATAAGCATGTTTACTAATAAGTTCAAGTTCACTTTTGACATTAGCCATATAATCACCCAAGTGTTCAAGCATGTTTGAATTGTATTTCAATTGTCTACCAAA
>NW_021221475.1:0-393 GCF_002162155.2 Triticum dicoccoides
CGGGATCATGAATCGTGGAAGTCGCTCTAGGACCCCAAAACGGTGAGTAATAGTCCACGAGACGGACCGGAATTGGGCAAAATGGTGAGTGTTGATAACCGACACATAAACGCACCCCGGGGATCGCAAATCGTGTAAATCGCTCTAGGACCCCAAAACGGTGAGTAATAGTGCACCAAACGGACCAGAATCGGCCAAAACTGCGATTGTTGATGACACGTAAGCGCACCGTAGGGTTTGTCAATCGGGGAAATCACTTCGGGATGCCAAAACTGTGTAATAGTTCAAAAACGGGCCAAAATCGGCCAAAACTGCGAGTCTTGACGACCAACACGCAAGCACACCTTGGGGTTCGACAAAAATGGAAATCTCTTTGGGACCCCAAAACGGTGA
>NW_021221476.1:0-454 GCF_002162155.2 Triticum dicoccoides
TTTTAGGTTCTTGCAAAATTTGGTGGTCAAATGACATCCGAGGAGCCTCGCAAAAAAAAATTGTGCTCAAACATATGAACAGTAAACTTGGGTGTAGAGCAGAGTTTGTATTTCATTTTGTACCGAGCTCCTCGGATGTCATTTGGCCACCACATTTTGCAAGCATATAAAACATTTGCGCATAATCAATGCCACAAAGTTCCATACTTTTTTGATATTTTTGCATAGTTGGTTTGATTTTACCGTTCATTTTGTGGGTGCAGCCACTACTTTCCATTTCAGTAATTTCATCCTTGTACTATCTTTGGTATCTGTGTTATCTTCCTTTTTCTGCACTATCATCATTTCAGTAATCTCATCCTTGCACAATTACCATCAGTAATGAACCATGAATAATTAACAACACACAACCAAAAGGCAGCAAATCTTGTTGTCTGTCTTAACTTTTTTTTTT
>NW_021221477.1:0-1333 GCF_002162155.2 Triticum dicoccoides
CACATCTTGTACCTGTTCAGTCATCATTTGCTGAAACTTATCATGAAGCTCCTTGTTCGATAAGTTCTCCCAGTCAATCTCGTCGGCTTGTGATCCTGGCATGGTTAGCAGCAATAGAAACACACAAGAATATGATCCTACAGACTACTAAGAAGTGGTGGTGGTGTATCACAAATCCGTCAAGCAAATCTCAAATTCTTACCAGTTCTTACCCAGCAGCAGGCGGTGATCGGCAACCGTTGTAGTCAAAAACTCTCAAAGCTTGGATAGAGCGATTACCAGGGAGAGTCAAACACACGACGTAGATGTATGTGGAGCTGGGAAGGCTTATAGTATGGTAGGAAAAAGGGTCAGCAATAATCAATTCAGAGATGCAAAGTTGAATAAACGCTCAACGACGGTACTGTGCTGGTCCTAGGCTAGACTGTGCTAGAGACGCGAGCCTAGAACACCAACAAAATCACGGCGCGGCACGTAAACAAGGGAAAAGCACACTCTGAATTTTTTTTTCGCTCCTTTTTTTTTGCGCTCTTTTTTTTTGCGCTGCTTTTTTTTTGCGAAAAATCACTATAATGGCGAGTGTCTCAAAACTCTTCCTAGCTCAAACGGACAGGATGGGCACGAAATTTTTTCGACCAATTTTTTTTTTCGACTGCCCGGACCCAAAAACTGGAAACGGGTCAAAAAAAACTTCCTATAATGGCACCTGTCTCAAAACACTCAGAAACACCTGAAAATAGGATAGCCAGAAAATTTTTCGAAAAATGCATTTTCGAAAAATTTTGGGCCTAAACGGAGCGTGGCTACCCGACTCTTTTTTTTTTTGCAAAACCTACTCCGGCAAGGAAACACGAATCGGAATCTAGATGGATCTCGAAAACAAACCTAATATGCAAGGAACTCGGATTTGTGGTGGATATATGGTGGTGGTATATGGCAGCGGTGGTGGTAGCGGTGGTAGTATATGGATATGGATCGGTGGTGGTATATGGACACGGATTCGGAGCGGTGGCGGATAAGCGGTGGTGGTAGATGGCAGGGGCGATGATGATGGTGCGGCGGCGGCGTGACAACTTATGACCAGAACTCGAAACTCTAAAAGACTAGACTCTAAGACCAGCAACTAGACACGACGATGCAACCGCAAATTCAACAAAGCAAAACCCTAAAAAGATTATGCAAAGGCTCAGATTGGTTCGGATATGATGAACTAACCCTAATTTTTTTTTGTGGCTTTTTCGTGGACTGTAGGTATGAAGAACAGACTCGATCTAAACTACGAAAAACTGTAAAATCTCACCGAGCAACCTGGAAATCTGATACCACTTGATAG
>NW_021221478.1:0-391 GCF_002162155.2 Triticum dicoccoides
CTGCCGGTTGTCATACTCATCGACATGCAAGTCGTGATTCCTATTACAAGAACATGATCAATCTCATACATCACATATATCATTCATCACATCCTTTTTGGCCATATCACATCACACGACACATGCTGCAAAAACAAGATAGACGTCCTCTAATTGTTGTTGCAAATTTTTTATGTGGCTGCTATAGGTTTCTAAACAAGAATGTTTCTTACCTACGACAAAACCACAACGTGATATGCTAATTTCTATTTACCCTTCATAAGGACCCTTTTCATCGAATCCGATCCGACTAAAGTGGGAGAGACAGACACCCGTCAGCCACCTTATGCAACTAGTGCATGTCACGTAAGCGTACGTGTAAGGTCGGTCCGGGCCGCTTCATCTCACGATG
>NW_021221479.1:0-7308 GCF_002162155.2 Triticum dicoccoides
TGGGCCTCCGGTTAGTAGGTTAGTCCCAAAAATGATATAAATGTGTAAAATAAAGCCCATAAACATCCAAAAGGGGTAATATAATAGCATGGAACAATAAAAAATTATAGATACGTTGGAGACGTATCAGCCTCTATCCTTCGATTTGTGCATATTTGAAAAGTCAAAGTGCCCTTAAGAATTAAAGTGCTCATGTGGTTTGTCCACAAACAATGTTGGGGAACGTAGTAATTTCAAAAAAAAATCCTACGCACACACAAGATCATGGTGATGCATAGCAACGAGAGGGAGAGTGTATCTTCATACCCTTGAAGATCACTAAGCGGAAGCGTTTATCAACGCGGTTGATGTAGTCGTACATCTTCAGGATCCGACCGATCCAAGTATCGAACGCACGGTACCTCGGAGTTCTCCACACGTTCAGCTCCATGACGTCCTCGCCTTCTCGCGCAAGACGGGCGAAGTAGTAGATGAGTTCCGGCAGCACGACGACGTGGTGACGGTGTTGGTGAAGAACAATCTCCGCAGGGCTTCGCCTAAGCACTACGGAGACTATGACAGAGGATAAACTAGAGGGGACAGGGTTGCCGGCACACGGCTTGGTGTTTCTTGATGTGTCTTTGGTGCTAGCCCTGCCCCTCTATTTATATGTTGAGCCCTGGGGTCGAAACTTGGAGTAAAAGCCTCCTCAAAGTCGGTTTTGCCCGAAAGGCAAGAGTTCTACACGGACTCCAGGGCTAGACGCCAGGGTTCCCGGCGTCTACCCCCTAGACACCAGGGTTCTTGGCGTCTAGCCTCTGGTCTCCGCAAAACTTCCTTTTGTACTTTCCAAAAGCCTCGTGGGCTTTCCTCATTGGCCCAAATAACGCGTTCTCGTACCCAAACATTTCGGGAAACATCCGGAACCCCTTCCGGTGAATTCCGGAACCCTTCCGGAGATCAAACACTTTTATCCCATACATCAAACTTTACCTCCGAACCATTCGGAGTTCCTCGTCATGTCCGTGATCTCATCCGGGACTCCGAACAACATTCAGTTACGAACATACATAACTCATATAATACTATATCATCAACGAACGTTTAAGCGTGCGGACCCTACAGGTTTGAGAACTATGTAGACATGACCGAGACATCTCTCTGGTCAATAACCAACAGCAGAACCTGGATGCCCATAATGGCTCCTACATATTCTACAAAGATCTTTACCTGTCAAACCAAATAACAACATACGTTGTTCCCTTTGTCATCGGTATGTTACTTGCCCGAGATTCGATCGTCGGTATCCCAATACCTAGTTCAATCTCGTTACCGTCAAGTCTCTTTACTTGTTATGTAATGCATCATTCCGTAACTAACTCATTAGCTACATTGCTTGCAAGGCTTATAGTGATGTGCATTACCGAGAGGGCCCAGAGATACCTCTCCAACAATTGGAGTGACAAAACCTAATCTTGAAATACGCCAACTCAACATGTACCTTTGGAGACACCTGTAGAGCTCCTTTATAATCACCCAGTTACGTTGTGACATTTGGTAGCACACAAAGTGTTCCTCCGGTAAACGGGAGTTGCATAATCTCATAGTTGTAGGAACATGTATAAGTCATGAAGAAAGCAATAGCAACATACTAAACGATCAAGTGCTAAGCTAATGGAATGGGTCATGTCAATCACATCATTCTCCTAATGATGTGATCCCGTTAATAAAATGACAACTCATGTCTATGGTTAGGAAACTTAACCATCTTTGATTAACGAGCTAGTCAAGTAGAGGCATACTAGTGACACTATGTTTGTCCATGTATTCACACATGTATTATGTTTCCGGTAATACAATTCTAGCATGAATAATAAACATTTATCATGAAATAAGGAAATAAATAATAACTTTATTATTGCCTCTAGGGCATATTTCCTTCAGTCTCCCACTTGCACTAGAGTCAATAATCTAGTTCACATCGCCATGTGATTTAACACCAATATTCATATCTGTATATGATTAACACCCATAGTTCACATCGTCATGTGACCAACACCCAAAGGGTTTACTAGAGTCAATAATCTAGTTCACATCGCTATGTGATTAACACCCAAAGAATACTAAGGTGTGATCATGTTTTGCTCGTGAGAGAAGTTTAGTCAATGGGTCTGTCATATTCAGAGCCGTATGTATTTTGCAAAATATTCTATGTCTACAATGCTCTGTACGGAGCTACTCTAGCTAATTGCTCCCACTTTCAATATGTATCCAGATTGAGACTTAGAGTCATCTGGATCAGTGTCAAAACTTACATCGATGCAACCTTTTACGACGAACCTCTTGTCACCTCCATAATCGAGAAACATATCCTTATTCCACTAAGGATAATTTTGACCAATGTTCAGTGATCTACTCCTAGATCACTATTGTACTCCCTTGCCAAACCAGGGCAGAGTATACAATAGGTCTGGTCCATAGCATAGCATACTTTTATAGAACCTATGACTGATGTATAGGGAATGACTTTCATTCTCTTTCTATTTCTGCCGTGGTCAGGATTTGAGTCTTTACTTAATCTCACACCTTTGCAACACAGGCACGAACTCTTTCTTTGACTGTTCCATTTTGAACTACTTCAAAATCTTATCAAGGTATGTACTCATTGAAAATCTTATCAAGCGTCTTGATCTATCTCAATAGATCTTGATGTTCAATATGTAAGTAGCTTTACCGAGGTCTTTCTTTTAAATAACTCCTTTCAAACATTTCTTTATGCTTTCCACAAAAATTCTACATCATTTCTGATCAACAATATGTCACTCACATATATTTATCAGAAAGGTTGTAGTGCTCCCACTCACTTTATTGTAAATACAGGCTTCACTTCAAGTTCATATAAAACTATATGCTTTGATCAACTTATCAAAGCGAATATTCCAACTCCGAGATGCTTGCACCAGTCCATAGATGGATCGCTGGAGCTTGCACATTTTGTTAGCACCTTTAGGATTGACAAAACCTTCTGGTTGCATCATATACAACTCATCTTTAAGAAAACCATTAAGGAATGCAGTTTTGACATCCATTTGCCAAATTTCATATAATGTGGCAATTGCTAACATGATTCAGATAGACTTAAGAATCGCTACAGTTGAGAAAATCCCATTGTAGTCAACACCTTGAACTTGTCGAAAACCTTTTTGCGACAAGTCGAGCTTTGTAGATAGTAACACTACTATCAACGTCCGTCTTCCTCTTGAAGATCCATTTATTTTCTATGGCTTGTCGATCATCGGGCAACTCCACCAAAGTCCACACTTTGTTCTCATACATGGATCCATCTCAGATTTCATGGCCTCAAGCCATTTCGCGGAATCTGGGCTCATCATCGCTTCCTCATAGTTCGTAGGTTTATCATGGTCTAGTAACATGACTTCTAGAATAAAATTACCGTACCTCTCTGGTGCGGATCTCACTCTGGTTGACCTACGAGATTTGGTAGTAACTTGATCTGAAGTTTCATGATCAATATCAATAGCTTCCTCACTAATTGGTGTAGGTGTCACAGAAACAGATTTCTGTGATGAACTACTTTCCAATACGGGAGCATACAGTTACCTCATAAAGTTCTACTTTCCTCCCACTCACTTCTTTCGTGAGAAACTCCTTCTCTAGAAAGGATCCATTCTTAGCAACGAATATCTTGCCTTCGGATCTGTGATAGAAGGTGTACCCAATAGTTTCCTTTGGGTATTCTAGAAGACGCACTTCTCCGATTTGGGTTCGAGCTTATCAGGTTGAAACTTTTTCATATAAGCATCGCAACCCCAAACTTTAAGAAACGACAACTTTGGTTTCTAGGCAAACCACAGTTCATAAGGCGTCGTCTCAACGGATTTTGATGGTGCCCTATTTAAAGTGAATGCAGCTGTCTCTAATGTATAACCCCAAAATGATAGTGGAAAATCGGTAAGATACATCATAGATTACATCATATCCAATAAAGTGCGGTTATGACGTTCGGACACACCATTACGCCATGGTGTTCCAAGTGGCGTGAGCTATGAAACTATTCCACATTGTTTTAAATGAAGGCCAAACTCGTAACTCAAATATTCTCCTCTACGATCAGATTGTAGAAACTTTATTTTCTTGTTACGATGATTCTCCACTTCACTCTGAAATTGTTTGAACTTTTCAAATGTTTCAGACTTGTGTTTCATTAAGTAGATATACCCATATATGCTCAAATCATCTGTGAAGGTCAGAAAATAACGATACTTGCCACGAGCATCAACACTCATTGGATCGCATACATCGGTATGTATTATTTCCAATAAGTCAGTAGCTCGTTCCATTGTTCCGGAGAACGGAACTTTTAGTCATCTTGCCCAAAAGGCACGGTTCGCAAGCATCAAATGATTCATAGCCAAGTGATTCCGAAAATTCATCTTTATGGAGTTTCTTCATGCGCTTTACACCGATATGACCCAAACGGCAGTGCCACAAATAAGTTGCACTATCATTATCAACTTTGCATCTTTTGGCATTAATATTATGAATATGTGTATCACTACGATCGAGATCCAACAAACTATTTTTATTGGGTGTATGACCATTGAAGGTTTTATTCATGTAAACAGAACAACAATTATTCTCTGACTTTAAATGAATAACTGTTTTGCAATAAAGACGATCAAATCATATTCATGCTCAACGCAAACGCCAAATAACATTTATTTAGGTTTAACACTAATCCCGAAAGTATAGGGAGTGTGTGATGATGATCATATCAATCTTGGAACTACTTCCAATACTCATTGTCACTTCACCCTCAACTAGTCTCTGTTTATTCTGTAACTCCTGTTTCGAGTTACTAATCTTAGCAACCGAACAAGTATCAAATACTCAGGGGCTACTATAAACACTAGTAAGGCACACATCAATAACATGTATATCAAATATACCCTTGTTCACTTTGCCATCCTTCTTATCCACCAAATATTCAGGGCATTTCCGCTTCCAGTGACCATTTCCTTTGCAGTGTAGGCACTCAGTTTCAGGCTTTGGTCCAGCTTTGGGCTTCTTCGCGGGAGTGAAAACTTGCTTGTCATTCTACTTGAAGTTCCCTTTCTTTCCCTTTGCCCTTTTCTTGAAACTAGTGGTCTTGTCAGTCATCAACACTTGATGCTCTTTTCTTGATTTCTACCTTCGTCGATTTCAACATTACGAAGAGCTAGGGAATCATTTTCGTCATCCCTTGCATACTATAGTTCATCACAAAGTTCTAGTAATTTGGTGATGGTGACTAGAGAACTCTATCAATCACTATCTTATCTGGAAGATTAACTATCAGTTGATTCAAGTGATTGTAGTACCCAGACAATCTGAGCACATGCTCACTAGTTGAGCATTTCTCCTCCATCTTTTAGCTACAGAACTTGTTGGAGACTTCATATCTCTCAACTCGGGTATTTGCTTGAAATATTAACTTCAACTCTTGGAACATCTCATATGGTCCATGACGTTCAAAACGTCTTTGAAGTCCCGATTCTAAGCCGTTAAGCATGGTGCACTAAACTATCAAGTAGTCATCATATTGAGCTAGCCAAACGTTCATAATGTCTGCATCTGCTCCTGCAATAGGTCTGTCAGGCGTTTTATAACTTTTGCAAAAACAATGCCTCACTTACTCAGACTCGGGGAGTGTTGTAATAGGATAGAAAAAAACCTCTCAATGTCTGTCATGCCTTCATGCATGTTTATGGCGCTTAATACTTCCGTAAGCCGCCATTGTTAAATATTTCCAGCTTATATTGATCGTTTGTCTCCTTGATGTTAAATTTGCTTGCCCCATCCTGCAATCCCTTTGGTAATCTCACCTGCTTACGTGACCTTCACCATGCTCACCTAGCACTTAACAACTTGGGATAATTAATATTAAGCCGGAAGAATCAATAGCCATCTCACAGTGCTTTCAAAAAGGTCTCAAAATAGTCAAGTAATTATGCTTATGATATATAATAAACAATGTTCAAAGGCCTCTGATTCGAATGCGATCAGTAAACCGTTCCAAAGGGGTTAAGCTAAGATTCGGATACGATCATATAGCCCCCAGTGGCTTTGGCGATGCCGATCAAGTGGGTATCGACAACTATGTTCTCTTTGGTTCGAATACGACCTATGTTTGAACAGGAAGCCCCCAAGTGAACATAAGAGTTGTTTAATGATGCTGATTCGAATATGATCCACGTCAGACCCAAAGGGGTTAAGTTATGATTCAAATATGATCAAGAAGCCCCCAAGTGGGTTTGGCAGTATGCCGATCAAGTGGGTATCGACAGCTATGTTCTCTTTGGTTAGAATACGACCTATGTTTGAACAGGAAGCCCCCAAGTGACCATGGCTAGATTCAGATATGATCATAAGCCAGTCCAAAGGGAAACCCGGATTCGGATGTGATCCGCTCCCTGCTGGTTGTCTCCACTACCTGATAAAGAAGACACATAGATTTTTGAGGGTAAAAAGGACGGAGGCCCTGCTTTATACTAGTTCGGCCCCTTACGGTGAAGGTAAGGCCTACGTCTAGTTGGGTTTGGTATTGATGTTTCGATGACCAGGGAGCAAAATACGCTATGCCCGGCTCTCGATGAGTTGTTTCTTGCCCTAAGCCGCTAGCAGGTCGTCCCCTTATATACACGGGTTGACGCCCTGTGGCTTACAGAGTCCCGGCCGGCTTATAACAGTGTCCGGCTTGGTGACTAGTTAAATCTACCTTATGATACAAGTCATGCCATTACGGCGGTTTACTACAACGGGCCTTAAGTCGCCTGTGGGCCTTAAGCCCTTTATTGAACCGCCATCTTCACGCATGGTCTTGGGCTTCTTTCTGGTGAGTCTTCTTTGCATAACCCGGCCCCTCCTGGGCGGCTTACACAAATAGTTATATCCCCAACATTAGGCCCTAGATTGATTTGAACCTGTTCGTGTCAATCTTTAAAATACCTTAAAGAATAAATCTTCAGTCTTCTGATTGTGCCAAAGGTTTTCTTTAACCCGCCATGATATCATCTCTTGGATCCGTGTTAACCCGCCATGACGTCATCCTTTCTTAAATTCTTTTTCTATTCCACCGTATCCTCCAACGGATCTCTGCTTTTATTAATTGTTCCGAAAATTGAGGCGTCGGGGCCTCTGGATAATAACTCTTATCTCCTCGTTTCCCACGCCGTCTCAGTTACCCTCTCCTTATAAATAGGTGTGACCTAGGTCTTCCATTCTTCACTTTTTCAGTCGTCTTCTTCCTCCTGCCTCCTCTCGAGCTCC